>NC_044976.1:101157440-101272912 GCF_008728515.1 Papio anubis | reverse complement strand
GTTCTTGTGATAGTTTGCTAAGAATGATGGTTTCCAGCTGCATCCATGTCCCTACAAAGGACACAAACTATCACAAGAACAGAAAACCAAACACCGCATGTTCTCACTCATAGGTGGGAACTGAACAATGAGATCACTTGGACTCAGGAAGGGGAACATCACACACCGGGGCCTATCATGGGGAGGGGGAAGGGGGGGAGATTGCATTGGGAGTTATACCTGATGTAAATGACGAGTTGATGGGTGCAGCACACCAACATGGCACAAGTATACATATGTAACAAACCTGCACGTTATGCACATGTACCCTACAACTTAAAGTATAATAATAATAAATAAATTAAAAAAAAAAAGAAATAAATACGGTAAAAGAAAAAAAAATATGTGCATATTCAATATTTTAAATATCTATCATTACTATTATTGATAACCACCTTATCTTGTTTTTAATAGGAAATCTCTTGATGGAGCTCAGATAAAGAGTAAGACTTTTTAATTGTAATCTTTCTCAAATGAATTGACTTCATAATATTTCTCCCTATTTCTTTTCACACAGTTTTCTTCCCGAAGAAATGGAAAGAGCACTGGACTAGAAAACTAAATGAAAGCTTGCCCTCTAAACCATCTGAATGACTAACCTTGGACTTGAAGGCTGTGATTCTTTGATTACATTTAAGACAGACAAAATTGACCCAAGTCTCAGATTCTTATAGGTTAACCTCTTCTGGAAGGTTTCCCAAATAAATAAGACAGAGAATTGCTTTTCAAAGATCTCTGCTAGATTTTTTCCTGTCAGTAACATTTAAACTACAAATCGCTGGTGGCGGCTAAATGAGAAAAACATTGAAAATATATGGTATTAAGACAGTCATTGGTCTAAGAACCTCTTTTATCTGAAACCACATTATCTGAAAACCTCTGCAAAAATGAATTATGCATTTATCTAAAAACAACAACAGAAAAGGTTTTTGTCTCACTACAGCCTACAATTTTTAAGATAATCTTTCATAGTATTTTTTTTGTGTGTGACTAAGGAGATCAATAACATCAGAAAATAGAAGAGTTTGGCATGCAAATTAAATTTAAAACTAATATCGATGAAATAATTATATGAGCATAATTATATTATATTGCATTCTTTCTACATGAAGTGATATTTGATGAAATGAGTACTACAGTAATTAAATTTGTCACCACTGTCAAAAACAAGAATAAATAACTCTGAATTTGGCAGTGTTTGGCTGTATTTTTTGGATAGCCACTTTTAAGCTTACTTTTTTTTTTCTTTTTCCTTTCTTCCTCTCTCCCCTTCCTCTCTCTCTCTCTTTCTTTCTTTTTGTTGATTTTCAACCACAAATCTCACTTTCAATTTCTACGTAAATTAGTTCTAATGTACAATTACATTAATTGTCCTAGTTTACATGGATTGGATTGGAGTCTTTTGGAAATAATGTGTTATGCTCAAAAGAAACTTTAAAAATTTAAATTCCTGTGAAGAAAAACCAAATCAGGTTTTCTTTATTAACACCCTTCAATCTGCAGCATCTTGATAGCTGTCTATCTTTGTATCTCCGTAGCATCGTTTCTACCTATCATTTTGGATTATATTGTAAAGCCTTCTCAAATGACCACAGATGCCATAAGTTGTAAGATGATTATTTTACTTGGATCTATAGGTTCTAAACACTCAGTATGTAATCTCATAATTTTTGCTTATTTAATGAAAATATAGTCAGCTAACAGATTTGTGAATTTCCAATACAACTCAAAATTTGGGAAAAGCTATTTCAAACAGTTAAGTGAAATAAATGGTTAAGGGTAGTTCTTATTTATTGGCAAATTATATGAGCAAGAAATAGCAGAATAATGAATAAAAAAGCATATTTGATAAGCTAACCATAGCTGCTGACCTCCCAACTGACACTGGTTTTTATAGCACTTATTCCTGGGAAAATAAAATGAGATTTGGGTCAATAAGCTTCTTGCATTATTTGGAGGCATATATCATAAGGGGACACATGTGCCTTCTCTTTAAAATAGTTTTATTACAGAATATTTTCGAATGTGTGAGTTTTAGAAATGAAGTAATGAGATGCTATTATGGGATCATAATTTTGCCTGCTGAAATAGAAATGGAAATTACTGTTAAGAGCAAGGAAAAGCAAGGGAATTTCTACTTCTGAAGTTACCTTTTGCCTTGTTTTTCTAGAAGCATAATTAATGTAAAGGTGAGGAAGAAAATAGATATGAGTTGTAAAGCCATTGTCCTCGCTCTGAACAAGCTTAACCTGTTCATCTCAGTTCTTCCAATCTCCAGTCTTTTACCAGAAGAGATGCTACAATTTGAAATATCAGAGTTGCCACTGAGAAAAGATTCATTTTCATTTTCTATTTTACAAATATTTAGTATCCAAAATATGCAAAGACCTTAAAATTTAATAATAAGAGAAATTGAACATTAAAACTTTAGCAAAAAGTTTAAACAAACATTTAAAAAGAGAAGATAGCCAATAAGTAGGTGAAAAACAGTCACCATCATGAGTTTTCAGGAAAATACAACTGAAAATCACAATTTGATACTGTTAAACATCCACAATACTGAGTGCTGGGAAGTACGTGCAGGAACTGAAACTCACATACATTGTTGATGAAACCGTAAAATGGTAAACCATTTGGGAAAACAATTTGGCAGTTCTTATAAGGTTAAAAACACATTTAATATGTGACTCAGGAGACATTTACCACATAAATTTACTATATTTATTTAATTAAAAAAAGTCAGACAAAATATTTGTGTAAATCTTATAGTAGCTATATTCATAAAAACCCTGGTCTAGAAACAATTTGGATGTTCATCAACAAATGAGTGCATAAACAGATGGTGTCATATCTGTACAATAAAATACTAAAAGGAGCCAATTATGTACACACAGAAAAAAAGATGAATTTCTGATATATTCTGCTGAACAAAAGAAAGCCAGACCCAAAAGAGTTCTGTCTCTTAAAACATACCTGCAAAACCTTTGACACTCCTATCACAAAGTTAGAGTCAAATTTTAGCCATCTGCCAGCCTCAACTACCAGACAAGAGAGGAAGAGAACATTCAGATGATTCCAGGTTCCAGACAATCTTCAAGTCCTCCCAGATGTGGTCAAATACAGCTCTGCCCAAATTATTTAGTGACATAAACAATTGTTATTATTGTATGTTATTGACATTTGAGATGGCTTGTTATGCAAAAATAGA
Source organism: Papio anubis (assembly GCF_008728515.1). Taxonomy (NCBI): domain Eukaryota; kingdom Metazoa; phylum Chordata; class Mammalia; order Primates; family Cercopithecidae; genus Papio; species Papio anubis. Next base: position 101,269,665 of record NC_044976.1, on the reverse strand, counting down.
TATCAGAATGTATGTTTCTACTTACATGAATTCTAGAAAAGTTTATAGGGACTGATGTGAGCAAACTCAAGGAATTATCTTAAGATGTTAGAAATATTCTATATCTTGATTATGATTGTGGTTATATAGTTCTATAGATTTGTCAAAACACTAATTTTAAAAATATCTCTGACCTTAAATTCAGATATGCATTTTTATATTTGTTTCTGGCTTTTCAATCTGGTGTCTCACTCAGTTTTTTCTCACTTGCTTACCCTTCTCTTGAATGTTCATGAGACATTCATTCCTATGCCTTCTTAATCTTTGGAATATAAATGAATGAATGAGCAAGTAAATAAACTCTTGCACAAAGAAGTACCTCTATTCACAAGTGGAATCAATTTCAGACCCAATTTCTGGCATAATTTCTTTTACAGAGGAAATATTTCTATCACTGGCACTTTTGTACCAGATGTTCTTTGGCTTTGGCCAGGGCATGCCTTTGTCTTTTTGCTACCATACATGTTTCTGTATTGTCTATTAGTCATAATTTTAGGATGACGAATCAACATAGTTTGCTTGAGCCTGAAGGCTTTTCCTGGACATAGGACTTCTAATTCTAAAACCTGAAATTTCTAGGAAGACAGGGACATTTGTTCATCTTAATTTGTTCAAATTGGAAGCTGACCATTCATAGCCATGGTTCTGGATTCCTTGTCTCAGGTCTTCCTAGAAACTGTATCTGATTATATTTTATTTCCTATTCTTGACTAATGATTGTAGTGTGCATTCTTCAAGTTACACTTTCTCCACATAGTTTGTAGTTACCATTTTATGCTACTTACCATTTTCTAAGCCATTGTCTTGCCACTCCTCCTCACTCATTCATTTCCAATTCTGACTTAGGAAACATCACATCCTGTTCAAATTGGCTATGAGACCCTAAAACCTGGTACCACCATTGAAGCTGGTCATCCTATATTGAATGAAAACCGAGCCATTTCAAACACTGGATCCACTCGTCTGCCTCTGTGTCAGTTCCTGCTATCACAAATACCAATATTCTGTCCACACCCTGTTACTTGGTCCTGTTCTGCCTTCCCAACCACCTTCACCCTAATAGCTCCCAGGTATGCTTGACAACTCCATGACTGGTTTCAGCTGGCTCTCATCTTCCCTACCATATATTTTTAGTATACCTAAATGTACTAAAGCAATGTTACCCTTGTTCTTTCCAGTCCAGTACCCATCCTTCAAGAGCATATGTTTCTGGACTGCACTGAGCAGTGTATCTGGGCTCTTTCGGGGGTGAGATGCTACTTTTTTTTCCTTCAAATATCTCTATTGTTCCTGAAGCTACTGACACACAGATTGCTATCCAGAATGTATGTCCTCCTTTGCTTCCCTCCCTCAATGCAGCTTATTATATGCATCTCAGATCAATACATAAATATGTTTCAATGTAAAAATGACATCTTTCAGAATAACTTCTGAATTTAAAAATTAGCTATTTTATAGCAAAGTCAATTTATAAATCAGGGTATAATTACAATTTAAAGATGTATCAGTATTTATTTATTGAATACTGATTATGTGCCAGGCATAGTTTTTAATGTATACACATGTATATGTGTATGCACACACACACACACATACGTATACACATATACACATACATATATATAAATATATATACATATATATATGAGGCCACTTGAGTCCTTCAAATATTAACTATTTTTCTAACATTTCACAGCAGTTAGTGAAATAACGTAAATTTAAAATCAGTGCAATCTAACTCGAAAGTTCCTGCTATCAAATATTTTTAAATATTACACTTTTCCACCTTATAGATAATTTACACAAATGGAAGTTTTGAGTAAAGAAAACTGGCACAGGTTTTGACTAAAGTAAGTTACTGAAAGGTAGGAAAAAATAAATTTTATCCAAAGTTTAAGTTTTCTACAAGCTGGTAGTGGAGCCAGAATGCAAACTCAAATTCCATGTCCTTTCCATTCAATCCTTATGCTTTATTTACCTCAACTAATAAAAAGGAGATTATACTAGAATTTTCCTCACAAGGTAATGTTGAAATCTATGAGAGATAATATGTGTATGTATGTGTGTGTGTATATATGTACATACCCATATATGTATATATGTATGTATATTATGTGTGTGTGTGTGTGTGTATATATATACGTATGAGGTAAATAAAGTATCAGGATTGAATGGAAAGGACATGGAATTTGAGTTTGCGTTCTGGCTCCACTACTAACTTGTGAAAAACTTAAACTTTGGATAAGATTTATTTTTTCCTTCCTTTCAGTAACATACTTTAGTCAAAAACTGTGCCAGTTTTCTTTACTCGAAACTTTCATTTGTGTAAATTATCTATGAGGTGGAAAGTGTAATATTTAAAAATATTTGATAGTCGGGACTTTAGAGTTAGATTGCATTTATTTTAAATTCATGTTATTTCACTAACTGCTATGAAACATTAGGAAAGTACTTAACATTTGCAGGGTTCAAGTGGTCTCATCAAGCAGACAGAATTGAATTGAGAAATTCTTGTGAGGACTAAATAAATATTTACACACACACATATATATATACACATACACATAATATACATATGCATGTGGTGCGTGTGTGTGTGTATGTGTGTGTGTGTGTATACCACTATTATTCCAAACTCCCGACCACTGCATAAGAACTAGTAGAATTTTATTAATAAGCTATATGTAGCTTGGCCAATTGACTGTACACTACTTATTTTGAAGTATTTTTGAAAAGCATTTAAATTGCTGACTATAAACAACAAATCTTACAAGTAAATCAAATTATTATTAATTTTAGAAAATATTTCTTACAGAACTCATTTTAATTTTTGTTTTGAAATTATATTAAACTCTATTGTGTGTAAGAAACAGTAAGTGATAACTATACAAATGACTCAAACACAATCCCTAAATTCTATTAACCTAAATAATAGAAGATTCCTTATCATCTTGCTTTTTACCAGGTATAGACCTTAAAATTAATAATACTTTAAACTGAAACACAGAGAGATTAAGTAATTTTCACAAGTTCACATAACAATTAGGGATAATGTGACTTCAAATTCAGGCGATTTAATTTCAGAGTTCACTGCTTCCCAGTCCACCTTCAAGTATCTCAAGGTCTAATTTTGATTTGCACTGTTCTATATGTAATATTTTATAATAGTCATTTTAAAAATAGACACCGTCTCAATGGTATTGACAATCCAAGATCATGAGATTTATTCACGTTGAGTTCTAATTGAACGAACAACTGATATTCTAAAATGACAGGCTTTTATTTTGTTGTTGTTAAAGAAAATTCAGAAATCATTTCAGAATCTTAATTTGCCAGCTAATCACTAAGGGTGATTCAATGTATTTGATCTAAGGGATATTCCAATAACCATGGAGACATGTTTAAAATCTCACATTGGGATTTCCCAGTGATGAAAGGGGATATAGTCTTATCTGACCTAAATCTCTTGTGTCTTGGCAGCCTAGAGACTTGTCCTTGGAAATATAAAAATATAACATTAAATTAATTTTCTATCTCGACCCCGGTAATCATTCATACATGTTTAATGTTTTCTTGTATACTTAAGACATTTTAGTAACATTAAACTTAGTAGAAGTAAATCTACTTTATAATTCACCCGACCTTCTCTTATAATACCACTGACAGTGTTTTCAATTATAAGCCACTACATAAGAAAGCACCATCTTTGTTAGCAGAGGATTTATCGAAACTTTGTTAAGATTGAAAAATTGAAAATTGTTAAGATCATTTCAAAGATTTAAAATTATAAATATTGTTTCTTCATTGTCTATTTCTCTAATTCTGAAATTTAGTCACACTTTAATGATACTATAGAATCATTTACGATGGCAGAAATAATTTAATCATAATCTAAAATCTACAGAACACATGTAGACATAACCTTAGTCTTGAAATCAAAATCTTATATGGCTTCAATCACAAGAATGTAAAAAATCTGCCTCTATTGTAGACTGGAAGGAAGGCATAATATTCACAATTAGGTGAGTAAAGAAGCAACTTTTCAAATGATGTTTCTGAGCTTTGAAAAAACAAATATCAAAGCATCACACTGTGAAAAGAAGAATATGGATGGGCGTGGTGGCTCACACCTGTAATCCCAGCACTTTGGGAGGCCGAGGTGGGTGGATCACCTGAGGTCAAGAGTTTGAGACCAGTCTGACCAACATGGTGAAACTCCATCTCTACTAAAAAATATAAAAATTAGCTGGGCGTGAGGACAGGTGCCTGTAATCCCACTACTTGGGAGGCTGATTCAGGAGAATCGCTTGAACCTGGGAGGTGGAGTTTGCAGTGAGCCGAGATTGTGCCATTGCTCTCTACCCTGGGAGACAGAGCAAGACTCCACCTCAAAAAAAAAAAAAAAAAAAAGAAAGAAAGAAAGAAACAAAAAAAGTATATATTTCAATGTGCTGCATTTTATCTGTTAATAATGAAAAAGAACGCTGAGGTTGCCTAGTGTATTATTTCAATAGTATAGTTTCAGGTTTGGGACAAAGAAGACTTTATTTATACATAAGAAAGGTAGCATGAACTCATTTAGATACTCTGTTTAGAGGAAAGGTTAAGTTATTTTAGCAAAGGTCATGGTAATATTGAAAGCCTTAAAAAAAAAAAAAGAAAAGAAAAATGTGTTGGAATTTGTTAAATTATTAAGTATGGTATTTTATATTCTGACTTAAAGCCAGGTAAAAAGATGTGGTTGTGGTAGTACACGAGTATATTTTAAAACCAGTCAGGAGTCTAGGGAATGATAAATTTTGCTCGGCTAAGAGATCTGACTTAAGAGAAACAGAGGTCACTGTCAGGCAGATGTTTTAATTAATTAACAACCATTTTATGTAAGAAAGGACTCCAGACTTTAGAATATATGTGCTTAGACTTCTTTTGGGAATTCCACACTTTCCTTATTGTACATCAAATCAGTCACAAAATTCTAATAACACTATCTTTGCAATATAGTTTGAATTTTATCTTTAAATCCTATTAGCTTTTTTAAGTCCTTCTCAAATATTCTGAACCACAGAAAGTAATATGAGGAATATTAAATACTTAAGATAGGTAAATAACTTTATTAGAGACTATTTACCTTGTCATATCAATACACAATGCTTCAACAATCTTCTTATAATAAGAGCAAATCTCCCTACAGTAGGAGGTTAACCCAATTTCAAGAGTGTTTTTTTCCAATCAAGGGCTTGTACAATTTCTTTTCAAGAAAAAAGTGAAGTAGTATGATCCACTAGCTCTTTCTCATAATATAATTCTGGAGATGCCATAGAAAGTTCGACAATATTTGGGAGAGAATTGTATACTGGTGATTCATTTATCTTTCTTGCACTGCCATTGGCAGATCATTACCTAACCACCTACCAATAAAAGACAGGAAGGGGGAAGGAGAGTGGAGAGAGAAAGAGAGAGAGAGAGAGAGAGAGAGAGAGAGAGAGAGAGAGACTGTTCTGGACAAGCAGGACAGCAGCACTAATCAGCTGGAACCAGAGATAGATAACAAGTAGATTCCACAACAAATCTCTCCCTTAACTCTCCATTCGCAGTTTGTCTGCTTGGTGATTACAAACACACATCATAGTTCTTACATAAAAGCAATATCCAATGAGGAGGAATATGAAGATTCCTAAACTCAGTGTGGGAGATACAATCCAATCGTGAACTAAGGTTTACCACCACCCTTCCTCCTTCCCCAACACATCGCAAACACCATCTTAGAAGACTATGGGTTCACAGAAAACATAAGAAAATATCCAAGGAGCACATAAAAGGCTGTATTATGAATCTGACAAAAATTCTGTAACAGATAAAGTAGAATGCATAGTCCATGTACTAAATAGTAAAGTTATTTCAAGTTGCTTATTATTTTTTTTTTACTTTTTTCTAATTATTTTTTGTCAGGTTTTATTAAGAAATAACTTAAATAAGTGAAAATTTATCAATTTTTTATTTGCAAATTGATAAGTTTTGGGAAATGTATACAGTGAGGAGCCACCAAAGTAATCAAGATAGAAAACATTTTCGTCAACCTGAAAATATTCCTTCTTGTTACTTTGTAGTGAATCTCCTTTCCTCACCCAGCCCTTGTCAACCACTGATCTGATTCTGTCCCTGTAGTTTTGCTTTTCTAGACATCATATTTTAAAATAAACTCTATTCATTTTCTTTCTGACCTCTATCATCACGTAGCATAATGCTATTATTATATTCATTGATATTGTTGCATAAATCAGTTGTATGATATTTTTACTGCTGAATAGTATCTCACCATATGAATATACCACAATTGATCTGGTCATCATTTGATAGACATTTAATTCTAACTTAAATTTCTAACTGTTCATTGCTAGCCTATAACAAAACTTTTAATTTTAATATATTCACCTTTTATTCTGAGACCTAGCTAAACTCATATAATTGTTCTGGTGACTTTTTGCATTAGTTCTTCAGGTTTTTCTATAGACAATTCATGTAGTCAATACATGAAGACAACTTTGTTTGTTTTTTTCGTTTTATTTCTATAAAAAAATCTACTGTTCTTTGCTTTGCCATAGTACACTTTCTAGTGTAATAGTGTCATATAAACTATGTGTTTGCCCCATTATACTGCCATATTATACTTGTTTGGTAAAAGTTGAATGAAAGTGGCAAGTTGTATACATTCTTGAATTGTTTGTGATTTTATAAAGAAATCATTGTCATTTACAATAAAGAATAATGTTAAACACAGGTTTCTTATATTCCATTTACCAGTTTCAAGTACCCTTCTATTCCCAGTGTAATATAGGATTATCCAGAATGGATGTTAAATTTTGTCAAATGGCTTCTTTTCATCTATTGAGGTAATTGTAGATTTTTGTTTGTTTGTTTAGTCTGTTACTATGGTGAATTACATTAACTGTTTCTGAAGTTTGAACTATTCAAATCCCTTTACTATGTAGCACTCAGTTATGAAGTAGCACCCATTTTATACGTACATGTGATTAATTTCCTAATATGTTATTAAACAGTTTTGGTCTATGTTCATGAAGGTTACTGGTCTGCAGTTTTCTTTTAATATAGCAGATTGCTGTTTTGGTTTTTTTATTTTTATAAAAATGGGATCTCACTATGTTGCCCAGCCTAGTCTTTAATGCCTAGCCTCAAGAGATCCCCCTGTCTCAGCCTCCCCAGTAGCTAGAAGTAAAGGCATAAGCCACTGTGTGCCCAGCTCAGAGAGAGAGAGAGAGAGAGAGATATGTATATCAGGAGGTCTTATATAACCCTTTTCGAAAGATTGATAGATATTGAACTGCTTACCCAACAAGATTTACTAAGAGTGTTTTTAAGCTGCTTTATCTATGAAAAACTGTCAAGTTGAATGATTTCCTTGCTGTCAGTGAATCCCGTCTTCTTTACATTGATCATAACGTTTTTATTCTTTATTGTCTCTGTAAAGTACTTCATGGTCAACTGCACATCTTTTGTCAACCCATACCAAAAGCATTGGTTATGGTTTTGGGTCTCTGTCTCCAAGACATGTATTGACAAACATAATCATTAGGTTGAAAGAATTTTCTTTATATTTATAATTATCATTTGATATTTTATATGAGATTTTTCATCATTCAGAATAATGACAAAGAATAGATTGACAAATACTGCATGCATTACAAAAATTTGTTTCACAGCATTTCTATGTCATTAATTTTAATATTTTGCGACTATAGATTATTATAGCACAGTATCTTAAAATATTCAAACTTGGTTAATTACAACCATGTTCACAGACTATTATGTAGTGAAAAATTTCTTCTACATTTTTATTCTTTTTCCCAAGGGTAAACCCTGAAGCCTTTGCTGTAAACTTTTCCAGCTTTCGGTAAGGTAATTTTTATCATGAGTCATGTGGCATCTTAATGTGTGGAACAATTTTGGCCAGAAAATAGGATGTCTACAGAATAGTGCTAAGAAAGGACAAATAGAACATTTAAAAATATGTTGAAACTGCTATAAGTTTACATTTTAAGAAGGGTGGAAATCTAGTTCAATTCTCAAGTTAATATTTTAAACAACTAACAATGATTAATTTAGGATGACAATCAAGAATCTGTCATCATGACTAAAAGTAGAAATAAACTGGAAAAGTCAAAAACTATTACTGTACCTTTAATAATTCAGATATTCATTTCCATATACCTTGGTTCTTTCCATAATTCTAATATCCCCCAAAAATTGTGTAGAGTACCTTATATTTTATCAGACTAGCAAATATCCTTAGCAAAAATCACAGATAAATAGCAATGTCCATTCTTATTCAACAATGACAATTTACTTCCATAAAATTATTTGAAATGTATTGTTCAGTAAGTCAATTCACAGAATGCAAAAAAAGGTATACTTTAATACTGATAAATTAGCAGAATGTATTGCTCTTAATCCTAATAAGCAAGGTAAAAGTAATAGTGATCGTTCTATATTCTGTTTCATTGCCAGGCAGCAGTTAAAGCTTTAGCACTCCAGAATCTTTGTAAATAGGCTAGGACACTTAAAAAAAAAAAAAAAAAAAAAAAAAAAAGCAAGCAAACAAACAAACAATGTAAAGATACAATATGTACGTTCATATGTATTTACTCAATGACAGGCAAAGTCAAGTCAACAAAGTAACAAAATGTATCATAGTTACTTTTACAGATAACAATACAATATGTAGAATTTGGTTTTAAAACTTCACAAGGATTGAGGAAAGTCTCTGTTTTGCATTAACTATGTAAATAATGGATACAATGCTCTCTTTGAACTACCTAAAACTACCAATCAACACAATATATGAGCTTTCCTCCACATTAATATTACATAGCTGTGAAGGTATTTCTCTCTACACATATTTAAGCAATATAGTACATCTTTTAACAATATAACATACTTGAATCATTGGAGTTCTTGAAAGAAGTGTATTTATTTTTTAATGAATATGATATATAAAATACATAGATCATTGCATTGTTTCCACTTTAAAGAGAGTTCACCATTGGAAGTTGTCTCTCTACCATATTATAGATAGTGACAGTGATACAGTGTGAATTTGACTCTAGTTTTTTAAAACTTTCAATCTAATATTTTCACCATTATACCTTCATTTTGAGAGGAAGATAAGTCATGAAAACATTCCCATGAGCCAGTTGACAAAATGCACACACTGAGTAAAAAGTTCATTGCGTGACATAAACTTACTTTAGGAATCCATGCTCTCACATCCAAATGAGTTGCTTAATATTTAACTGTGGCAGAAATAAACTTTATATACAGCTAAATTCTTCTTCTTAAATGATGTATTGACACAGAACACTCCCAACATATCCCCAAGGCTCTCCAGTGTATGGTAAAGGGACTTCAAAAATTATGTAGCAAGGCCAGGCATGATTGGCTCATGTCTGTAATAGCATTTTGAGAAGCCAGGATGGGATGATTGCTTGAGGCTAAGAGTTAGAGATTAACCTGAGCAACATAGCAAGTCCTCCTCGCTATAAAAAATTAAAAAGATTAACCAGGTGTGGTGGCACATGCCTGTAGTCCTGGCTACTTGTGAGGCTGAGGTAGGAGGATCGCCTGAGCCCAGGAGGTGGAGAATGAAGTGAGCTGTGACTGTGCCACTGCACTCCAGCCTGGATGACAGAGTGAGGCCTTGTCTCTAAAAAATAAGTGAATGAATTGAAGGAATAAATAAATATCTTTAAAAATTATGTAACAGGAAAAAATCATAATTCAAGGAAATAATTCTTGTAGGTTACATCCTCTATGAGTTTACTTTCAAATACACTAATAGACTTTATAAACTAAGTAGAACTTTCTTTATTTAAAATTCTTTTTCAGGTATTATTTAGGATAGGTATAAAGGTGCTTTTGAACTTATAAAGTTTCAGGATGGCTTATTTATACATTCTCTCTAAATTCTGAATTACACTTAAAAATGACACCATGGAGATACGAATATGTCTGTGGGATTGTGCCTTACCGTAGAATCATATAATTAATGATCTGGGATGGACTTGAGTACATTTGTTCATGCCCTCTGTATTTCTGCAAAAGTATAGATTCTTTAATTGCATTATTCGCTCCTATTTTTCCTTTATCATCACATCCTCTGTTTCCTTTTCTGATTCTTCCTTCTCTGTCTTTCCCACACTTTTGCAAGGCTCCTCCTCAACTCCCCTTATCATTCTCAATAATTTCTACCTTAACATTCTCATCCAGTGACATAATTTTCACTACTATTTATTTGTTGGTTGTTGCAAAACTATATATTCCAGCCTAGAACTTTATCCCTGAATGTTGGACTCACATCACCTGTAAAACATATTTACCAGATGCCTCATGAATATCTCAAATTTTATTTGTCTCAAATTATTTTATTTCTTTTCCAACCAAACCTTTTCTTTGTATTTTCCTTCAAACTTGAAGTCTGGCTTCCAAAGCAATTCCTCCCTTATGCATTCACAAACACTATACATACCTCCAGTCATTTTACTTTTCACTCTGAAAAATCTTTACTTTTGCATTTTAATTGTTTTCTCTTCTTTTTGGGGTCATTTATTTAGTTTAAGCCTGCTTTGTAAACTCTGATTGCTTTCAGAAATTGTGAATTAACAAACATAACCTCTGGTGGATATTGTATTCCTCCTAAGGGATAAAGAGAAGAGAGAGGACAGTCATGCTACATTAATTGAATTCCCTTCATAGGGAAGGGATATCAAAAAATGAAAAGAATTGTTCTTTCATAGGTTCTGAATTGTAAGTTTCAGAACTTATCGTTATGATTCAGGATGAGCAATGTCATGATGTATATACAGACAAATCTGAATTTTAGTGATTTTAGTGTGAACTGCATTCTTTTCATAGTACTGTCAGATGTTCCTCGACCCTTATACCACCAAGAGTGGCCTAAATGTCAAAATTAAACATTTTTAAACAGAATTATTAACTTGGAAAATAAAGATTATTTTTTCTAAATGTGTTATCTTTCAAAGAAAGCTTGCATTATAAACTAAAAGGGAGCTTTTGATATAATTGGGAGAGTAATAGAACATTTTATTTTATTCAATCCATGAGTCACTGAAATAAAGAAAAGGGAAATGTTTGCCAAGTACATTTGCTTTGTGAAAACTACAGTAGCATTACTTTTCCTGAGTAATTTGATATTATAAAGAATGCATCATTAGAAATGATATAAAAATCAATACTTCAGTGGTAACTATGGATGTGTTACACTCAGCAAGATAGCAATTTCCATTGTCAAAAATAAATGTAAAAATAAAGTTGTTTGTGAGAATAAAAAATTATCTGAATAACTGCTTAAAATTGGCTTTTTTTGTTGTTGTTCATTCAATCAATGTTTATTGAGCCCATCTTTTATGATAGGTACTAAGACTGATGCTTGCGATTGTAAAGTAAGTAATCATTGTTTCTTATCTGTAAAAACTTCTATTTATATTATGCAGTTTAAGTATATTGTGACATTTTAATTAATTTAGGAAATGTTAAAATGCAATTGCATTAGAATTTGTAATTGTGATAATGGTAAGAGTAAATTAAATACATATAAGTATTTATTTTATGGAGGTAGAAATAATTTTAAATAATACTGTGTAAAAGCAAAAAGTTGAGATAATATGAAAGGTAAATGTTCAGACATTCATCAGAAGACAAATCTACCTAGAAAAATAACTACTGGACCTTCAACATTATTCTAAAGTCATATTTCATGTCTGTGTATCCACCAGAATATGGCATTTCTAACCAAAAGCATATTGGAGTCTAACTAATGGATATATTTTATAAAGCTCAGATAAAGACATTGCCATGTTTTTGAATGTTTGTGTCCCCTACCAAATTCATATTGAAACTGAATCCCCAATGCAGTAGTAATAAGAGTTAGGGCCTTTAGGAGGTCATAAGGGCTCCTTCCTCATAAATGAGATTAAGGTCCTTATAAAAGAGGCTTCATACAGTGTTTGATAAGGTCCTTATAAAAGAGGCTTCATACAGTGTTTGACTCTTTTCTCCCTTTTGCACTTCTTCCATGTGAAGACACAGTGTTCTCCCCCGATACTCCCTGCAGATGACACAGCAACAAAGTACCACCCTGGAAGCACAGACAAAGCCTTCGTCAGACACCGAACCTGATAGTGCCTTGACCTTGAACTTTTCAGCCTCTAGAACTGTGAGAAATAAATTTCTCTTTTTTGTAAACTACCCAGTCCATGATATTTTTTATTATAGCAGCACAAGCAAAACTAAGATAGATGTAAGAGGACAGAAAATCAACAAAAGATAATAATTGAGAAGTCATTTTTAGAAGTCCCATTATCATGGCTTTTACTAGTATAATGATAATAAGTGCAAAATAGTTAAGGCATCCTTGATCTCTGTTATAATCCTCAGCTGTTTCAGATTAAGGACATTTTATTATATTCCTATTTTACTCCATGGTGGGGAGAGTCATCTTGCGCTTAGACAGCAAACATAAATAATACTATTGCCTTCTGTATTTCCATAGTGTCTTGAAATGCACAGAACACAGCACTCCGATGAACGAGATGCATTTGGTGAGTAAAATGACAGAAAACATTTTATAGAATAAATAGAAGGTAACAAATCTCCGTAGAAATCAGTTGACAAAGCTTTGTTGCAATTACATAGAGATTGATGCTTAAAACAGCTATTGACAAACGTCAAATTCAAACACTTAGCATCATGTAAATATAGTCATTAAAATGTCCTATTATTCAAAAATGTAGTCTTAGAGGGAGCAATCAATAATAAGACACAGATAAGAAGATTGCTAAAACCAAGGACAAATAGCAAAGGAAATCCTGCAATAAAGAAAACTGTGAGAGTGGGTAGTTGAATAGTGTATTTTAGTTTGGTCCTTGTAATCGGTTTTACTTATTCATTCAAAAAATATTTATTAATGACAGTTATGTTGCAACTGAAAACTAAGCCAAATACCACCTTGAAGAAAATGTCAGTAGAGTAGAAGACAAATATAATACACATTCAAAGACTTTTAAGTAAATCAAATAATTATACAAATACATAATAACAAACTATGATTGAACTATGAAACAAAAGCACAGGTATTATGAGAGAAGATTACAGAGGATCTAATTTTTGGAGGGTCCTCAAAGAATGCCAATAAGAGGAAACAATGAGACAAAGATAAGTATTATTGGGTGAGAGTGTATAGGGGAATATACTGAAACTTGGGAAATAGAGTGCCAGTTTATGAAAATCTTAATAGTAATGTAAATTATTGGATACTTCTTTTTCCTAAATATAATAAGTGTTCCCTTAGAGATTTTTAGCAGAAAACTGCCATGTTCAATTCATGTCTTCCATTAATTCTTACTTCCAGTTGGAGAATGAATTAGATGGAAGCAAGAGTGAAAGTAAGTAGAACAATTCAAGACTGCACTTATATGAGATGATGGCAACTTTTAACATTTAATGTCAGTGGTGTAGAACCAAAGTGGATGAAATAAGATTTTTTTCTAGCAGAGTGACAAGGATTTGTTACGGATTTGTGAGGGAAGAGAAGAAAAACTTGAGAATGACTCCTGGCTCTCTAGATTAAGCAAGCAAGGATGTTTTTGCCAGTTAGGAACAAAGAAAACATGTTTTGGAGTAGGAAGAGTTGTTGAAAATTGATCACGATGGTCTGACACTTTATTTAAATTACAAGGAAAACAATCAATATAGTAATATTCAGTAGGTGGTAAGGTGCACATGCTTGGCAAGACGTGCCAATGTATAAAGAATTGTAGGAATTGATGGTGTATAGTAAAGAGACTCAAGACTAAACAGAGAAAGTTCCATAAACATGGGCAAGAAAGAGACAAAAAAAGTTTTAGGAAGGCCCAATCTAAGAACCAGGATGAAAACTAGGAAAGTATATTTTCATAGAAAGAAATATTTCTTATATATTTTCTTAAATGTATCAGCAACTTTTGATGCAGTTACTTATTCTTACCTGAAAGGACCTTTACAAAGGTAGGAGGAGATAGGATTAAGCCTACATGTTGGAGGGGCTTGTCTTTAGGAAAATGAAGCACTAAGTCATTGATAGTAGACAAAATGAATGGGTGCTAATGGATGCATGAGTGTAGACTCAGAAGTGAGAAGATAAATCATGGAATAGCATCTGTTTTGCCTGTCAGACATCCATTCAGCAATGAAACTCCTTTAAGGAGTGACTTATTTCTCCCTGGGAAATTAAATAGGGCTGTATACCTTCTCTCTGATATCAGGGAGATGTAACTATATTTTGTATGGTCAACTCATTACCGTACACCCCTGGCTATATTCATGATCCGCATCTATAAAAGTCGTGATATTTTACTGGTTTTAAAGAAAAATGTGCAATTTACCCACCAAGTTTGGCAGCAATCCATGGTCAGTCAAACTTTCTGTTCCAATATCCAGTCACTGTTTCTTCCCATTTGCTTTCTTACCTTCCCTTTTGATTTGTGCTCCTTTGTGCTAACAGTAGCTCAAAGCCTGGACACAATGTCCTTTTGTCTTGGGCATCTCTAATCTTCTTCCATGGGGAAGGAAATCATGATTGGACAAATTTCACCTATCACCCTAGACTATGAGGTCTTAGGAGGCCAGCATCTTCAAAAATCTAACAATAAATCAATCCAGAGGAAATTAACTGTAGACCCATTCATCAAAGTTTTAACTATGTTAATTGCAATTTTCAAAAGCCATTAATCAGAGTCTAAGATTCAAGGTCTGACTGTTCATTAGTGGAGAAATACATTAAACATGTATCTGATATAAACAACCTAGAATTACATTATCTTCTATTCACTTGCTACTTAATACAAACAAGCATGGTGATTTGAATCCAGTGCTGTCAATATATAAAAATTAATAAATATATCCTTTTCTATAAATTCATCATTAATTTCTACAAAAATCTATGAGAAAAGTTTTGCTTATTATCCTCTTTTACAGATTAGCAAATTGAGGAACTGAAGAGTTAAGTCAGTTGGCCAAAGAGTGGTTTTAAACTTGATGCACCCCAAGGCAGCAACCTGATACATCAGCATATGTTTAGATATTAGAATACTAGCACTAAGTTCTTGTATATTGAGTATAAAATAATGAGGTAGCTGAATTTAGTAAATCATCAGTTTTTACCACATAATAGTCCTTCACCAGGTGCAATTTGTAAAAAAGACCTTTATCTCTGCTTTATCAATTATTGATGGCTACCAAGAGGGTGCTTACATTTGAATTACAGCATGTCAGATTCATTTTCCAAGTTGTAGAAAACTGTACATTTTAATTAAGTTTAAAGTGCCCACCAGGAACAATAATATTATATGAGACATGACCAATAGCGTGTTAAGAAACATGGCATTCAGCCACAGTGGCCACTTTTATAGCCACTTGAGAAAAAAAAGTCGAACAGCATTATGTTGTAATATATTTCTCATTGGGTTATAGATTAATCTCATTTTTGCATATGCCTTTTAAAAATTGTAATGGGCAATAGGATGGATGCATCCACTACAAACATATTTAGATTAAGTGAATAAGAATATTACATAATTAGTGATAATAAATCTCACTAATGATGATGATTTTATTTGAAGCTAATATTTTAACAGAACAAATTTTGCATAATTTTGTTTATTTGCTTAGTTCAGTTTTCTAAATCAAATATGTGTATGTTCTGAGTTCCATTCACATGTTAAGGAAATAAATGTTGAAAATTTATTATGCACACATGTTATAATATCAGGGTTTAAGAATTTAGGTTCTCCTGACTCCAGAAGAACAAAATACTTTCCTTTTCTAAGTAAATTCTGTGGGACATTTGAAACGCTCTTAGAATTTTGGACAGAGAAATCAGACCATCTGAAACAATGAATTTTGAATTATTCAGTTATCACTTAGTGGCTTTTTCATTTAATCACTTGTTTGTGTTTCTTTTTTTTTTTTTTTAATTGATTCAATCAAGAAATCATCACTGAAACAAACAGAAACTAGGTATGCTGCCTTTGACCTGAATAAAGTTAGTTGTTTTTTTGTTTTGTTTTGACAGGGTGGTATAAACCAGATATCTAAATTAAATATTTTCAATCAAATAAGATAAGTACTTATATATGTAAATACTAAAAAAGGGGATGATTCAAAGAAAGAAAAATCAACTCCATCTTGTGCCTCGGAAGTTCAAAGGAGGTATGGTAGAGTCAATACTTGATATGAGGATTAAATAATGAATAGGAGTTCAGCACTCAGTCGAGTATAAGTGTACAATAGCATGCAAATAATTGTAGGAAATCTCACAAATGGTTCAATTTAGTTTAAAAAATATGTATTGAATGATTTAATTTTATAAATATTTATTGAATTATAATTATCAGAGAATTAAGAGAAAAAAAGTTCTTACCTTTAACAAATTCAATCTAGAAAGTTGACCAAATGAATAAACACATTGTTTAAAATATTGTGGAAAACTTACAGCCCTAGGAGTATGTATAACATAAAGATATAATACTGAAGAAAGAATAATAAATTCTTCATATGGTAGGGGCAACAGAAGGTTACTGAAGGATGAAGATGGATCTCCCCTATAGCAAGGAGAGGGTGTTCCAGAAAAGTAAGCAGGAAAATTACCCAGAATAGAAACAGATGGGCATGTACAGATGATGAATCATCCCAAATTGCTGGATAATAATGTTTAAAGGAAAGGTAGAGAAAGACAAAGAGAATATGGTATAAAGATATAAGTGCTTACTAAGGAACTTTGAATCACTAGCAATCAGGAGTCTCTAAATGTGAATGTGACCAACAAGGATTATTCAAGATTATTCACTGGAATGCCTATAGAAAAAATGGATTCTAATTATTTTTATCTCATCTTATTTTCTATTTTGTATATGTTTTATAACTTCTACAACATAGTAAGCCATGTATATAATTTATAAAGGAGTGAATCCAAATATCTTGAGAGGAGGTGAAGACCATGGTTGTAGATGGTGGAGAGCCACACAAAAGAGGAAAGTGATAAAGTCAGATATTTGCTTCAGAAAGATGATAAACAATTAAGGACAGAGAAAGATAAATTGGTGCAGACTAGTAGAATAGTGCAGGAGATCTAGTAAGGGCTTAAAATAATTTGGTTTCAATAGAGTTAGAAACAAAGCATCAGAACCGAGACACAAATACAAGAAAAATGTAACACTCCTTGGTTGATTGGATAACTAGCTCATTTGTTGACCAAATACTAGGGGTTAGATACCATGCTGCATGCTTCAAATGCCTTACTTAATCCTCATAGCAATGATCAGGTTGTCATTCTTATTTTCTTATGAGAGGAAAACAAAGCTTAGGGAAATTAAAAAATTAATAAAAAGGTACATGTGGGAAGACTTGACTTTAAAGTCAAGTTAGTAAGTCTCAAGGAGACACCGATAACCACTTGCCTCTGAAGAAAAAATTAGGATGAGGGGATAGGATGGATCAGCAGAAAATTGGTTGAGAGGACAGGAGTTAGAGAGAAATGACGATTTATCCAAAGATTTCAATTTGATATTTCAAAGATGATATTTGTAGTAATGAAGTACATTCTCCAATTTATAAAAATTTTCGCCTGGGGGGGCAGAGCAAGATGGCCCAATAGGAACAGCTCCATTCTCCAACTCCCAGCACAAGCCACACAGAAGACAGGTGATTTCTGCATTTTCAACTGAGGTACTGGGTTCATTTCACTGGGGAGTGCCTGACAATCAGTGCCGGTCAGCTGCTGCAGCCCGACCAGCGAGAGCTGAAGCAGGGCGAGGCATCTCCTCACCTGGGAAGCGCAAGGGGGAAGGGAATCCCTTTTCCTAGCCAGGGGAACTGAGACACACAACACCTGGAAAATCGGGTAACTCCCACCCCAATACTGTGCTCTACCAAGGATCTTAGCAAACGGGCACACCAGGAGACTATATCCCACACCTGGCCGGGAGGGTTCCATGCCCACGGAGCCTCCCTCATTGCTAGCACAGCAGTCTGCCATCTCCCGGCAAGGCAGCAGCGAGGCTGAGGGAGGGGCGCCCGCCATTGCTGAGGCTTAAGTAGATAAACAAAGCCGACTGGGAAGCTGGAACTGGGTGGAGCTCACAGCAGCTCAAGGAGTCCTGCCTGTCTCTGTAGACTCCACCTCTGGGGACAGGGCACAACTCAACAACAACAACAACAACAAAGCAGCAGAAACCTCTGCAGATGCAAACGACTCTGTCTGACAGCTTTGAAGTGAGCAGTGGATCTCCCAACATGGAGGTTGAGATCTGAGAAGGGACAGACTACCTGCTCAAGTGGGTCCCTGACCCCTGAGTAGCCTAACTGGGAGACATCCCCCACTAGGGGCAGACCGACACCCCACACATCACACGGTGGAGTACACCCCTGAGAGGAAGCTTCCATAGCAAGAATCAGACAGGTACACTCGCTGTTCAGCAATATTCTGTCTTCTGCAGCCTCTGCTGCTGACACCCAGGCAAACAGGGTCTGAAGTGGACCTCAAGCAATCTCCAACAGACCTACAGCTGAGGGTCCTGACTGTTAGAAGGAAAACTAACAAACAGGAAGGACACTCACACCAAAACCCCATCAGTACATCACCACCATCAAAGACCAGAGGCAGATGAAACCACAAAGATGGGGAAAAAGCAGGGCAGAAAAGCTGAAAATTCAAAAAATAAGAGCTCATCGCCCCCTGCAAAGGAATGCAGCTCATCGCCAGCAACAGATCAAAGCTGGATGGAGAATGACTTTGACGAGATGAGAGAAGAAGGCTTCAGTCCATCAAATTTCTCAGAGCTAAAGGAAGAATTACCTACCCAGTGCAAAGAAACTAAAATCTTGAAAAAAAAGTGGAAGAATTGATAACTAGAATAATTAATGCAGAGAAGGCCATAAACGAATGGACAGAGATGAAAACCATGACATGAGAAATACGTGACAAATGCACAAGCTTCAGTAACTGACTCGATCAACTGGAAGAAAGAGTATCAGCGATTGAGGATCAAATGAATGAAATGAAGCGAGAAGAGAAACCTAAAGAAAAAAGAAGAAAAAGAAATGAACAAAGCCTGCAAGAAGTATGGGATTATGTAAAAAGACCAAATCTACGTCTGATTGGGGTGCCTGAAAGTGAGGGGGAAAATGGAACCAAGTTGGAAAACACTCTTCAGGATATCATCCAGGAGAACTTCCCTAACCTAGTAGGGCAGGCCAACATTCAAATTCAGAAAATACAGAGAATGCCACAAAGATACTCCTCGAGAAGAGCAACCCCAAGACACATAATTGCCAGATTCACCAAAGTTGAAACGAAGGAAAAAATCTTAAGGGCAGCCAGAGAGAAAGGTCGGGTTACCCACAAAGGGAAGCCCATCAGACTAACAGCAGATCTCTCAGCAGAAACTCTACAAGCTAGAACAGAGTGGGGGCCAATATTCAACATTCTTAAAGAAAAGAATTTTCAACCCAGAATTTCATATCCAGCCAAACTAAGTTTCATAAGTGAAGGAGAAATAAAATCCTTTACAGATAAGCAAATGCTTAGAGATTTTGTCACTACCAGGCCTGCCTTACAAGAGACCCTGAAGGAAGTACTCAACATGGAAAGGAACAACCGGTACCAGCCATTGCAAAAACATGCCAAAATGTAAAAACCATTGAGGCTAGGAAGAAACTGCATCAACTAACAAGCAAAATAACCAGTTAATATCATAATGGCAGGATCAAGTTCACACATAACAATCTTAACCTTAAATGTAAATGGACTAAATGCTCCAATTAAAAGACACAGACTGGCAAACTGGATAAAGAGTCAAGACCCATCAGTTTGCTGTATTCAGGAAACCCATCTCACATGCAGAGACATACATAGACTCAAAATAAAGGGATGGAGGAAGGTCTACCAAGCAAATGGAGAACAAAAAAAGCAGGGGTTGCAATACTAGTCTCTGATAAAACAGACTTTAAACCATCAAAGATCAAAAGAGACAAAGAAGACCATTACATAATGGTAAAGGGATCAATTCAACAGGAAGAGCTAACTATCCTAAATATATATGCACCCAATACAGGAGCAGCCAGACTCATAAAGCAAGTCCTTAAAGACTTACAAAGAGACTTAGACTCCCATACAATAATAATGGGAGACTTCAACACCCCACTGTCAACATTAGACAGATCAACGAGACAGAAAGTTAACAAGGATATCCAGGAATTGAACTCATCTCTGCAGCAAGCAGACCTAATAGACATCTATAGAACTCTCCACCCCAAATCAACAGAATATACATTCTACTCAGCACCACATCACACTTATTCCAAAATTGACCACATAATTGGAAGTAAAGCACTCCTCAGCAAATGTACAAGAACAGAAATTATAACAAACTGTCTCTCAGACCACAGTGCAATCAAACTAGAACTCAGGACTAAGAAATTCAATCAAAACCGCTCAACTACATGGAAACTGAACAACCTGCTCCTGAATGACTACTGGGTACATAACAAAATGAAGGCAGAAATAAAGATGTTCTTTGAAACCAACGAGAACAAAGATACAACGTACCAGAATCTCTGGGACACATTTAAAGCAGTGTGTAGAGGGAAATTTATAGCACTAAATGCCCACAAGAGAAAGCTGGAAAGATCTAAAATTGACACTCTAACATCACAATTAAAAGAATTAGAGAAGCAAGAGCAAACACATTCCAAAGCTAGCAGAAGGCAAGAAATAACTAAGATCAGAGCAGAACTGAAGGAGATAGAGACATAAAAAACCCTCCAAAAAATCAATGAATCCAGGAGTTGGTTTTTTGAAAAGATCAACAAAATTGACAGATCGCTAGCAAGACTAATAAAGAAGAAAAGAGAGAAGAATCAAATAGATGCAATAAAAAATGATAAAGGGGTTATCACCACTGACCCCACAGAAATACAAACTACCATCAGAGAATACTATAAACACCTCTACACAAATAAACTAGAAAATCTAGAAGAAATGGATAATTTCCTGGACACTTACACTCTCCCAAGACTAAACCAGGAAGAAGCTGAATTCCTGAATAGACCAATAGCAGGCTCTGAAATTGAGGCAATAATTAATAGCCTACCAACCAAAAAAGTCCAGGACCAGATGGATTCACAGCTGAATTCTACCAGAGGTACAAGGATGAGCTGGCACCATTCCTTCTGAAACTATTCCAATCAATAGAAAAAGAGGGAATCCTCCCTAACTCATTTTATGAGACCAACATCATCCTGACACCAAAGCCTGGCAGAGACACAACAAAAAAAGAAAATTTTAGACCAATATCCTTGATGAACATCCATGCAAAAATCCTCAATAAAATATGGGCAAACCGAATCCAGCAGCACGTCAAAAAGCTTATCCACCATGCTCAAGTGGGCTTCATCCCTGGGATGCAAGGCTGGTTCAACATACACAAGTCAATAAACATAATCGAGCATATAAACAGAACCAAAGACAAAAACCACATGATTATCTCAATAGATGCAGAAAAGGCTTTTGACAAAATTCAACAGCCCTTCATGCTAAAAACGCTCAATAAATTCAGTATTAATGGAACGCATCTCAAAATCATAAGAGCTATTTATGACAAACCCACAGCCAATATCATACTGAATGAGCAAAAACTGGAAAAATTCCCTTTGAAAACTGGCACAAGACAGGGATGCCCTCTCTCACCACTCCTATTCAACATAGTGTTGGAAGTTCTGGCTAGGGCAATCAGGCAAGAGAAAGAAATCAAGGGTATTCAGGTAGGAAAAGAAGAAGTCAAATTGTCCCTGTTTGCAGATGACATAATTGTATATTTAGAAAACCCCATTGTCTCAGCCCAAAATCTCCTTAAGCTGATAAGCAACTTCAGCAAAGTCTCAGGATACAAAATTAATGTGCAAAAATCACAAGCATTCTTATACACCAGTAACAGACAAACAGAGAGCCAAATCATGAATGAACTTCCATTCACAATTGCTTCAAAGAGAATAAAATACCTAGGAATCCAACTTACTAGGGATGTAAAGGACCTCTTCAAGGAGAACTACAAGCCACTGCTCAGTGAAATAAAAGAGGACACAAAGAAATGGAAGAACATACCATGCTCATGGATAGGAAGAATCAATATCATGAAAATGGCCATACTGCCCAAGGTAATTTATAGATTCAATGCCATCCCCATCAAGCTACCAATGAGTTTCTTCACAGAATTGGAAAAAACTGCTTTAAAATTCATATGGAACCAAAAAAGAGCCCACATTGCCAAGAAAATCCTAAGTCAAAAGAACAAAGCTGGAGGCATCACGCTACCTGACTTCCAACAATACTACAAGGCTACAGTAACCAAAACAGCATGGTACTGGTACCAAAACAGAGATATAGACCAATGGAACAGAACAGAGTCCTCAGAAATAATACCACACATGTACAGCCATCTGATGTTTGACAAACCTGAGAGAAAGAAGAAATGGGGGAAGGATTCCCTATTGAATAAATGGTGCTGGGATAATTGGCTAGCCATAAGTAGAAAGCTGAAACTGGATCCTTTCCTTACTCCTTATACGAAAATTAATTCAAGATGGATTAGAGACTTAAATGTTAGACCTAATACCATAAAAACCCTAGAAGAAAACCTAGGTAATACCATTCAGGACATAGGCATGGCAAGGACTTCATGTCTAAAACACCAAAAGCAATGGCAACAAAAGCCAAAATTGACAAATGGGATGTAATTAAACTAAAGAGCTTCTGCACAGCAAAAGAAACTACCATCAGAGTGAACAGGCAACCTACAGAATGGGAGAAAATTTTTGCAATCTACTCATCTGACAAAGGGCTAATATCCAGAACCTACAAAGAACTCAAACAAATTTACAAGAAAAAAACAAACAACCCCATTGAAAAGTGGGCAAAGGATATGAACAGTCAGTTCTCAAAAGAAGATATTCATACAGCCAACACACACATGAAAAAGTGCTCATCATCACTGGCCATCAGATAAATGCAAATCAAAACCACAATGAGATACCATCTCACACCAGTTAGAATGGCGATCATTAAAAAGTCAGGAAACAACAGGTGCTGGAGAGGATGTGGAGAAATAGGAACACTTTTACACTGTTGGTGGGTTTGTAAACTAGTTCAACCATTATGGAAAACAGTATGGCGATTCCTCAAGGATCTAGAACTAGAAGTACCATATGACCCAGCCATCCCATTACTGAGTACATACCCAAAGGATTATAAATCATGCTGCTATAAAGACACATGCACACGTATGTTTATTGTGGCACTATTCACAATAACAAAGACTTGGAATCAACCCAAATGTCCATCAGTGACAGACTGGATTAAGAAAATGTGGCACATATACACCATGGAATACTATGCAGCCATAAAAAAGGATGAGTTCGTGTCCTTTGTAGGGACATGGATGCAGCTGGAAACCATCATTCTCAGCAAACTATGGCAAGAACAGAAAACCAAACACCGCATGTTCTCACTCATAGGTAGGAACTGAACAATGAGATCACTTGGACTCGGGAAGGGGAACATCACACACTGGGGCCTATCACGGGGAGGGGGAAGGGGGGAGGGATTGCATTGGGAGTTATACCTGATGTAAATGACGAGTTGATGGGTGCAGCACGCCAACATGGCACAAGTATACATATGTAACAAACCTGCACATTATCCACATATACCCTAGAACTTAAAGTATAATAAAAAATAAAAATAAATAAAAATAAAGTAAAAATTAAAAAATAAAAATTTTCGCGTATGACGTAGTGATTTCAAATGCACTGAACAATCCAGAGTGCTTTAAAAATTCTATTAAGTGTACCTTACCAACAATGATAAATTCTATACTGATTGTGTCATACAGAACTGTAAAAGAATCAAGATCATCAGACGTCAATAATTTTTTAGCCACAGCTGAAAAGTCTGAATGAAAAATCTACATTGTGAAGCATAATACCAATTAAAGCAAATATTTAGAACACAAAACTAGAATTATATAATAACTTCAAATTTGAGGGGAACTTTAAGAATCATTAGAAATTTAAATTAATGAAAATATACTGTAGTCTTCCAAATTAATCCAATGTTATTTTCCAGGAGAATGCTTCAGCTTTTCTAATTTCTGAACAAGATTTGGCAGAATAATGGAGTTATTTCTATTTACTCAATACCCTAGATTTTTTCCTTTAGCATTCATGAAAAACTATTTAAAAGTGTTCTGAGGTTAAGAAGACCACCCTAATAAATTCAGCAATCGCTGTCCTTTTTTTCTTCCTCAAGTAGGTATAATTTTCAAGTTAGGTAAGACTCTAGAGATGCTACCGGTGGCACTTCTTAGAGAAGTGAGTTACTGCTATTCAAAGACCTAAAAATCATCTTCCTCCTGATTATTTTGAAGCTTTTGGACTCTGATGTTTCTATCTTCTTTGAAGGGGATGGCTGCTGCGAGACAGAGATATGCAGATGTGCCAAGCCTGAAGGACTCAAATCACACTCAAGGGAAGCTGAACAAGATAGATTTCTTTCAAAATGTTTTGTGGTTTTTGATGAGATTTTAGGAAACACCCACAGTATTGATTGAGGCAAAGGTATAGAACTGCAGAACCCTATAGTTGTGGTATATGTGCTCTGAAAAACAAACAAACAAACGAAAAGCCTATTTAATATTTTAGAGATCACTAGCAGTTAGGGTAAACTCTGAAAAATAAATGCAACCACAAATACACACACACACTTCCTACATGTGTATGCACCTCACTGCTCAGTCATTCTATACCTAAGGGCAGAAGAAATTTAATGAACCCTATGTTTCACCCAATGATATGTTTATCCCAGAGGATGAAGATTAAGGAGGACAAGAAAGCTCATTATCTTTCTTGTTTCATATATATTAAAGGTAAAATTGAATTCCTTTAAGCATAATGTGGGCATATTTTATCATAACATCAATAATGTTCCTATTTATAATTCTGTATTTGTTCTTAGTTAATGCTTCCTAGTTAGAATGATACAGTACAGGCCAGGCATGGTGGCTTACACTTGTAATGTCAGCATTTTGGGAGGCAAATGCTGGCTGATACCTGAGGTCAAGAATTCGAGACCAGCCTAGTCAACGTGGTCAAAAACCGTCTGTGTTAAAAATATAAAAATTAGCCAGGTCGGGGGGTTTGCGCCTGTAGTCCCAGCTACTAAGGAGGCAGATGCAAGAGAACTGCTTGAACCTGGAAGGTGGAGGATACAATGAGCCGAGATCTTGCCACTGCACTCCATCCTGGGCGACAGAGCAAAACTCTGTCTCAAGAAAGAAAGAAAGAAAAAAAAAAATATATATATATATATATATATAGAGAGAGAGAGAGAGAGAGAGAGTCCAATTTTTTTCCTTTAAACTAATAGGTTATGTTTATTCCCAGAAAATTATCAATGTGCATTCTTCTTTACATTCTTTTAGAATATTATTTTACTTGATTTAATATTCAGTAATTTGAAAATTGTCCTGAACTTACCAATAGTAAGTAATTCCTATTGGTGGAGTACAATTATAAATAATAAGCATTTATTTTTTAACCCATATATAAAATAGTTCATGTTATTTGTAAATTAGAATTATCTTTAGAATTTTGATGTTTGTTGTGTTATGATTAGTGCTTGAAATATTGTTAATACTGAGAATAAATAGGTCAAAATGGTCCAACTCAATTAGTTCAGATATATTTCTAAATGTTTATTTTATTATAATAACAAAACAGTGCTTCTTGCTTATCTTATTATAGGTAGACATTCATTGCATAAATCACATCAACTGTGATTGGACAGATTTTTTCCAATTATTTCTTGGGATAATTTCTAAAAACAGTAAATCATTTCAATTATTTACTCAGTCAGGATAAATAAATGAAGAGAACTAGTCCCCAGTAATGAAATGCCTGTAAACAAGACAATTTTCTTTCACTTCTATGTTCAATCTCAACTGTAAATAATATATTGTGTTGACTGTGATTAAGTTTAAAACACAAACTTGTAAAATTCACTGCATAGAATGTACATGGAAGCCTATGAAGTGCAGCAATCTGGATCTGTGTGCTCTTCTTAGTTTTTCTACACAATCCAGTTCACTTATTCTCTTTTCACCTCTCTGTCTTTTCTAACCATCTATGAAATCCTACATGACTAATTAGGTATTGACACTTTGCCTTAAACCAGAGCCTACAAACTTGAATGTAGAAGGGTACATAGTAGATTTGGGGGCATATTTTAGCTTTATCTTTTGCTTTGCTTTCTTTTAAACAAGTCTCTGGTGAGAACTGCATGAAACAAATATTCACAAGTCATATAAATCGCTTTAATGTATGTTGTCTTCTGCATTTGTAACAACATTTGTAAGGAACACAAAACAGTGTCAGATTTCTGTGTTTGTGCACAAACATTGTGGCTGTATCCTTTAGTCCTCCTGTTAGCAGCAGTAGATTTAAACGATTTTATTGTATCAAATTCAAAAGACACTTTCTGGGGCTGATAAAAAGAACAGTAGAGAAGTTGTAAAACAGCAAGATAAAGCAAAAATATTTACGGGATGGTGATCACAATGTTGTATAAGCCTGCATCACAGGCATTATACCCATTTCTCCCCTGGCACATTCAGTGAGCTGTGATCTGCCTTGTTGCTTCAAAATGCTATTTTCTTAGTGAGGCTGTAGCACCAAATTGACCACTAAATTTGACAGGAAACATTCCTCAATAGGACCTGTCTCTCACACTCGTTTTTTTCAGAATAGATTCTGTAGCATATCCAGTCAGAAATTATGCAAAATCTGTTGCAAAGTATAGAGTGGTTGGTTTGGTTTTTGATGCCTTAGAAAAATATTGATTGAAATATTTGAGTAGCGTCAACCCAATCCAGAAATCTACCTCCACCAGTATTCATGAGGGTTTCTCAAGCTTTTTTATGAAAAGAACAGAGTCATCGTTCTGAATTAGCAAACCAATATAACAGTAGGAAGGGGTTTTATGTGTAAAGGGTGTTTTCAGTGCAACTTTATACACTTATCTAAGAATAACTATAAGATGTACATAGCACAATTCTAATTTAAATATTGAGTTTCTCCTCTCACAACGGCTTCTAATCTAATCTGTTCTGAATGTCTCTCATCATACGCTCCCTTTCTTATTCCACTTTGGTTTGAGCTGGCAGAACCCTGATAACGTTTTGTTAAAAAGGCTTGATAATTTTTGAGAAATTTTAACATGCTTCTGTGGAGGCATTTCCTCCCTCAAACAGTCTCTAAAAGGTTGGCCACCTCCCTCTTTTATTGTTACATGCTATCAATCTAGGGTTCTTGGGATGAAAGACACAGAAAACAGCTTTAGCAAGCTTAAGGAGTTGCTCCCAGAGTCAACAGAAACTGTGAAAGGTATTTTATTGCTCTCGTTTTCTGATTAGACTTGGAGAAAAACTAGATTCCGATTAGACCCAAAGAAACAAACAAAAAACGTAAACCACAATTTCTGTGGGGAGGATTATACTCTGCCCTACCTATGAATGAAAGTCTCATCTTAACTACTTAGCCTACTAGATGTGGGACTGTTTCTAGCTTGCTTGGATTGTGGATGCTCTTGAGATTTTCCCTATCTACTGCCCCATCCAGTGGCAATAGAAGTAAGAAGGACAAACATGAATTTCATGTCAGGCCTTGCAGAGGAGAAAGTTGATTGTTTAAATATACATTTTGCATTTTAAAACTACAGTTTGATGGGTGTTTTGTTGAGTAACTGGGGAGAAGCTGTGCTCATTTGTACAGTGTCATTGGTGTCTATGCGAACGACTGTATATACGACCACTTTTCCTCCAAGTATAACTTTGTTTGTTCAAATGCTCTCAGATGTAAAGCTGTCTTCATCAACTTTAACCCCTGAGAAATGATTTCAGCTAGTTTCCTTTCTCCATTTCCAATCATACATATCTTTATTTACTGAATGTGTCTGGCAGCCTGTTAATGCCACAAGCATGAAAAAAAATAAGTAATGCTACCTAGCTACAATGAAATCAGAATTTAATTATGTAAATAAACATAAAAATAATTTTATGTCACTGTGGCTATCTCAGTGATAAGGGTCTCATCTAATTTATGTTTAGCCAATTCACAGAAGTGTTTTGTGTCCCATTCGTTATTCAATAAATATATTTAATTAAAAATATAGTTTAATAATGCTGCTGAAATAGAAATACATACTCAACATTATTGGAGCACTAAAGAGGAACCAATGAATTGCCTATGAGTTTCAGGATAGTTTTCACATTAAAACTGAGAGATGAAGAGACATATAAAACAATAATTCTACACATGGGGAAATAATGAAATGCTGGGTTGAGAGCGCAGGTGTGTCCTAAGTTACTAGATCAAATGACACTTCAAGGCAGCAATTTTAACATTATGCCACAAATATGTTACCTATCAGATAACATGAGAAGAACCTTGGCCAACTGGTAAGCCCATTCTTAGCTAATGAAAGATGACCTAGTGATCTCTGACACTCAACAATTGATTAGATTTTTGATATGATATTTCAGTGGGTTAGAGAAAATTGAGTGGAGATACTCAGAATAAAACACTATAGTTGCTATTTTGTAGCAAGTTGAGTAGAAAATTAATCGCTTTGTCTGTGGTTTGACATTTTTAAAAGTTCAGGTTTTGAAAATATGTAATATGTTCTTGTGCTTATCCATAGTTTATAACAATACACATAAACCCTTAATAAATTCATGTTTACCTATAATATTTCAGCCTCTTTGTTGAATATGATTTCTAAAAGTTAAGGAAAATGTTAAGGAAAAATGATGATGTTTTTTAAGTTAAGACTTATGAACATGGATTATGGTTTGGGGGTCACGATTTTTTATTAATAAGCGAAGAAAGGTTTCTATTTATCTAAGTCACACATTCTAAATCTCAGGGTAAAAATTCACCTTAGTAACAAAAAATACTATTAATAAAGTGTTATTAATTTATAATAGTTAATATATAATTAATAATAAAATAATAATAATTTGAAGGTTTATAAAATCCTTAAAATAGCTGATTTTTAGTTTGGTTTAGTTTTACCAGTTCTAGCTAGCAAAAGGAGATTGCATAAAAAATAAGGCATTATTATCTGTAAGGGAAAACATCAAATGGAAGAGAAAATTAGAAAAATAAGGATTTAACCAATTTGTGTCAAAAATTGTTTAGAGGTGCCCATTACATTCAATTTTAACTACAAGTAAAATTTACAGTAGCTATTTCTTGAATAGATAAACATCCCACTCAAAACAATATAAGAAGACTAGGTGTGCATCAAAAACCATTGAGATGTCAGGTCTCTCAAGGCACTAGTCTTACTGGATGTAATTTTAATTCAACCACCTGGTTGGAATGACAGTTATATAGCTCACAATAGGTTTGAAATTACATAAATTATGTAACTGGTAGGCACATTTATGAGATTCTCACTTCCTAAGCAATTTTAGAATTATACAGACTGATTTGTGGTAATTGTTATATTCCACGGGGTTGCACAAAATCCTCTGATTAATTTGTAAGACAACACTAGGAGTGCATGGGGTGAACAGTGGGCCTGGCAGCACTGATACCTGCTTATGATGGGAGTGTGCAGGCATTTGCTGGGGAAATGCTAGATGAAACAATACTCTTTTTCATTTGTTTTAATTGTTTAATTCCATTCTACTCTTTTTTTCAGAAAACACTTAAAATACTGTAAACACATGCAATTACATCAGAAGGATTTTTTAAAATAAATGAATAATCAAGAGAAAATAAGAATATTTTAAAGAATTCAAAGTTAGGATCAGGGAAGTTAATATGTTAGCCCATGGCCACGTTATGGCAAAAATTTGGTTCTGAGTTTTTGGCACTCGGTGCAAAGAATATATTTACTTATGTATTGCAACATTTTAATAATATCTTAATGCTATTTTTATCAGGAGTAGTAAAAACATTCCTTACACTAGTACTTGATATGCATATTTCTCATATGAGAAAAACACTATGAAATGTAGGGAAGATTCTCAAAATCCTTACAGTTTCAATAAAAGAGGTTAATCGATAAAGGTATATCAGTAGATTGCTCACATAGGTGGTCTGATACTAATGTTTAAGAAAGCACCATCTAAAATAGTTGGTAGGCAATTCAATAGCACATAGTTTAGAAAATACGCCCAACTCACTACAAAGTTTTATTACGCATATAGTCACTAAAGGGAAATAAATTTTGTCACTATATTTTCCCCTTATTTTTAAAAATAGCAACTATTGAAAATAAACTGAGTTATGATCAATTTCAATCATAAAAATATTGTATGAGACTCAAATACATGCATATGCAAGTATTGTCGATCTTATTGTAAAAAATTAGCAATATTAATTTTTCTATGAACTGTGCAAATCCACATATCTTCCACCCAAGAGGCCAAAATTTTTCCATGTAAATGTTTAGATCATTATTTGTGCATTCATTCATTCATTCATTTTATAGATGTTTCTGAGTGTTTGCTAAGTGACAGTCACTGTTCTTAGTGCTTGGAATATAACCATGGATAAAACAGGTAAATTTCTCAACCCCCATGGATCTTACATTCTAGCAAGGGGAAATAGTCAATAAACAATAAGTAAAATAATTATAAACGTGTGAACATTTTTTATGAATACTATGAAAAAAACAGAAAAACTATGTCAGGCCATTATTGCATTGCTCTAAAGAAATATCTGAAACTGAGTAATTTATAAAGAAAAGAAGTTTAATTGGCTCATAGTTCTGCAGGCTTTAT
The DNA here is from genome assembly GCF_008728515.1 of Papio anubis. NCBI lineage: Eukaryota > Metazoa > Chordata > Mammalia > Primates > Cercopithecidae > Papio > Papio anubis. Next base: position 101,238,655 of record NC_044976.1, on the reverse strand, counting down.
AGGGAGCATTTTGCTCACATCTACTGGGCTTCTAGAGAGACCTCAGGAAACTTACAATCACGGCAGAAGGCGAAAGAGGAGCCGGCATGTCACATGGCCAAGAGTGGGGGAGGAGTTACCACACTTTTAAAGGACCAGATATTGCAAGAACTCACTATCTCGAAGACAGCACTAAACCATGAGGGATTAGCCCCTATGATTCAAACAACTCCCACCACGCCCTACCTCCAGCTTTGGGGATTACGATTCAACATGTCGTTTGGGTATGGACAAATACTCAAAGTGTATCATAGAGCAAGGTCAGAGGGGAGTTGCAATTTCAAATAGAGTGGTCAGAGCAGGTTTCACACTGTGAACTAGAAAGTAAATGAGTGCATTCTGGTAAAGAAGCTTCAATGTAGAGAAAACAGAAAGTGACAAGGCCCTAATGTGAATATGCCTGTGGTATTTAAGGAACAGTTATAACACAGTGAGTGTGGAATTGAGAAGATCTCAGAGTAGTATCTCTCAACAATGCACAGGACATACTTATGCTGTGAAAGGTCTATCTGATATTCAAACTTTATTGTAACTAAGCATATGTCTTTAAATTTCTTGGGATGTAATACCTCTATCTAGGGTATGTCAAGGGGAATGAAGGTTTAAAGAATATTACTCTAGACCGGTCTCAGTGGCTCATGCCTGTAATCCGAGCACTTCAGGAAGCTGAGGCAGGCGGGTCACGAGGTCAAGAGATCAAGACCATCCTGGTCAACATGGCGAGACTCCACCTCTACTAAAAATAGAAAAATTAGGTGGGCATGGTGGCAGGCAACTGTAGTCCCAGCTACTTGGGAGGCTGAGGTAGGAGAATCGCTTGAACCCAGGAGTCAGAAGTTGCAGTGAGCAAGATCGCACCACTGCACTCCAGCTTGGTAACAGAGCGAGAGTGTCTCAAAAACAAATACAAAATGAATATTACTCTAAATATGTGAGTACCTACATTTATTTAGGTAAATATCTCATAAATTATGTTATTAATTGTAGCATACAACATGAGAGTACATACAGAAATAAAAATATACAACCTATGAGGTTGTATATTTCCTTTAAACTAATAGGTTATGTTTATTCCTGGAAAATTATATATATATATAAATATATAAAGAATTTGCATTCTTCTTTGCACTCTTTTAGAATATTATAATTTGAATTAGAAGACTATTTTACTTGATTAAATATTCAGTAATTTGAAAATTGAATATCATGCTTTTAATACTTCTGTAAGATGCCTTGCCTAGTTTTATTTTTCTGAAATAGCTAATTAGTATTCTAAACTATGTGCTAGTAGGAAAAAATACCTTTTAGCCAGAATGTGTAAGCTAGGTGGCAAAAAAATTCTTGCATGATTTAGTCATAACATTAAATAAAATAAGCAAAACAAATTAATTTTAAAATTTCTGTTGCAAAGGAAAAATACCCTAAATTATAATAAAAACCTATCAAGGTTTAAAAAAGGGAAAGTGATATTATAAGAAGTATAATTAGTATTGAAAGGAATTATAATTTGAAGTAGCCTTGTATTTATATAAAATAGTAAAATATAGTATTTAAAGTATCGTATTTTTAATATGAGTCACTAGGTCATTAAGTTGAGCATTTGACCACAAATACATTTTTAACACATGTGTCATAAAACATGGGCTTAAATAACAGTATACAAATTTCTATTTACAAAAAATGGTATCAATCCAAATGCCATTACTCCCTGAAGTTGTAACTATAACTGGGTCAAATTTCCATTAATTGGTTAGTAATTTAAAAATGTAAAACTTTCTTGTTAATATACTTTTTCATCTTGCCTTATTTGTTCCTGTTACCAGGCATACTTTCCTTTCATTCTATCCTGCAATTTGATTTGTAAAACTCCATTGATTCAAGAGCATTTAAAATAAAAAGAAAACAAAACAAAAAAAAATCCCCAAATGCATTTCACAGCAAAGCAGATTCAAGAGGAATTTACAGCATCATAAACTCTGTAAGGGTTACCATTCTAGAAATAGCCATTTGCCACTAGGTACATTTTAGAGCTGCTCACTGTATAATCGCACCTCATGAATGGAGTTAAACCGAGGATAAAACTCACCCCACATTCAATAACTGAGCTGTGAACTAGTAGTTACAAAGTATGTATCTGTTAAAAATACTTATACCCAGAATATATAAAGAACTCTTACAACTCAATAATAAAACTAAGAACAACTCAATAAAAAATCAAAGTGTCTTTGATGTGTTACTTTATTGAAGAAGAGATATAGATGGCAAATAAACATAAGATGCAATGTTCAACATCCTAAGTGTTTACGGAAAAGAAAATCAAAATCACAACTAGATATCCTATGCCCTTGTAAAAATGATTAAAAATTGTAAACAAAACAACTAAAAGACTACAAAATTCTGGCAGAGAAACAGAGGAACTGAAACAGTACCTTATATATACTGATGAAATGCAAAATCGTACAGCCACTTCAAACAATTTCTTGGCAGTTTCTCATAAATTTAAACATATGCTTTACCATATGATCTACTATCTCAAGGAAAAAGAAACTGTTTATTCACACAAATGTTTATATAGCAGCTTTACATAGAAGAGCCCAAAACTGAAAATAACTCAAATGTTTATTAACTGATAAATAACAAATTGTTATATTTTAATACAAGAAAATACTATTCAGCAATGAAAAGGAACAAATTTCTAATACAAGCATCATGCTAGGTAAATGAATTCAGATGCAAAAGATTACATCCTGTATGAGCACCTTATACGACATTCTGGAAAAGGCAAATCTATAGAAATAGGAATCAACTGAATAATTATTGTGGACTGGGAGTGGGGAGAGAGATTTTGTGTCTGGAATTTATTCCTTCCAATGAGCTTTTGGTCTAGCTGACTTCAAGAATGAAGCCGCAGACTTTGCAGTGAGTGTTACAGCTCTTAAAGATGGTGTGTACGGAGTTTGGTCCTTCAGATGTTCAGATGTGTCCAGAGTTTCTTCCTTCTGGTGGGTTCATGGTCTCAATGACTTCAGGAGAGAAGCTGCAGACTTTCACAGTGAGTGTTACAGCTCATAAAGGTAGTATGGACACAAAGAGTGAGCAGCAGTAAGATTTATTGTGTAGAGCGAAAGAACAAAGCTTCCACAGCATGGAAGGGGATGTGAGCGGGTTGCCGCTGCTAGCTGGGGTGGCCAGCTTTTATTCCCTTATTTGTCCCCACCCACGTCCTGCTGATTGGTCCATTTTACAGAGTGCTGATGGTGCATTTACAATCCTTTAGCTAGACACAGAGCACTGATTGGTGCATTTGTACAGAGTGCTGATTGCTGCATTTACAATCCTTTAGCTAGACACACAGTGCTGATTGGTGTGTTTTTACAGAGTGTTGATTGGTGCATTTACAATCCTTTAGCTAGACACAGAGCACTGAATGGCGCATTTATAATCCTTTAGCTAGAGACAGAACACTGATTGGTGCATTTTTACAGAGTGCTGGTTGATGCATTTACAATCCTTTAGCTAGTCAAAGTGTGCTGATTGGTGCATTTACAATCCTCTAGCTCGACAGAAAAGTTCTCCAAGTTCCTGCTCGACCCAGGAAATCCAGTTGGCTTCACCTCTCAATCCCCTCTCTAAACAGGACACCCCAACTGCTGTTGGGAATTGGGCGATGACTGCTCTGGCTACTTCCTGATGAATAGGGTTGAAGAAGGGGCCCTGCAGTTGTAATGTCCTCCTGAGGGGAACTCTTTAGGCTCTTTGGCCAGCAGGTACATCCAGGGGTCCTCAGTATAAGTTGTTAGTTGAGCTCATTTGAGGTTCCATTTGTAAGACCATCTGTAGCTTGGTGGACTTGATCCTAGAGGAAACAAATTTGACAAGGGGGTTAAAAATACAGGGCCTGAAGGCGAGTAACGGCAAGATGGCTGTCACGGGACCTAGAAAGAGGAGAAGCCATGTTGTCCAACTCCAGAGGTAGGTAGAAGAATTTGAAAGGCGTTGTCTGATTTCAGAAGCCATTTCCTGTAAACGTTGGGCAGTGTCTCGTACTATCCTTGACTGGTTAGTGTAAAAGCAACACTCTTCCCCTAAAAAGATGCAAAGTCCTCCTTTCTCAGCAGTGAGGATGTCTAGGCCTTGGCGGTTTTGGAGAGTCACTGCTGCAAGAGTCTATTTGGGATTGTTGAGTAGGGATAGATTTCATTATTTCTTGCAAAGTGTCTGAGAGGCAGATACAGGTTGAAGTTCCACATAAGAAGAATATGCCTTGGCTGGGTAGACAGAAATTTACCCTGGCTTATAAAGGAATAAGGTACATAGTTTTTTCTTTATTACTTCTATCTCTCTCTTTCTTTCTCTCTGACTCCCTCTTTGTCTGTCTCTTCCTCTCTTTCCTTCTCTCTTTGACTTTCTGTTTCTCTCTCTCTTCCTTTCTCTGTCTCTCTCTTTGATTCCTTCTTTGTCTCTTTCTCTCTGAGTTTTTGTCTCTTTCTTTCTGTCTCTCTCTTTGACTTTGTCTTCTTCTCTCTTTCTCTCTGACTCCCTCTTTGTCTTTAACTCTTCCTCTCTCTCTCTCTCTCTGACTTTCTGTCTCTTTCTCTCTTTCCTTTCTGCTGGTCTTTGCCTACCTCTGCCAGCTGCTTATGCTGCTGTTCTCCCCTCTCCTTCCCCTTTTGATGGCTTTGGCAGTGTAAGACTGCCACCTCTTTGAGTTTTTTGCACTGCATGCAATAGCTCCATGGTTTCCTTATGATATTTAATGGGAGTTCCCCCAGAGGTTAGGAACTCTTTCTTTCCATATTGCAGCATGGGCATGTAGGGTTAGATAAGCATACTTGCTATCTGTATACACATTTATTCTTCTCTTTCCCAGTTCTAAGGCTCAGGTAAGTGCCACTAGTTCTGCTAACTGGGTGCTAGTCCCTGGGGGAAGAGGCTTGCTTTCAAGTACTGTTACTAACTATGGCATAACCAGTCCTTCATATCCCATTCTCCACAAATGAACTTTCATTGGTATATAGGTTAAGGTCAGGATTAGCTAAGGGGACTTCTAAGAGATCCTCTTGGGCAGCATAAGTCTGGACTATAATTTGTTGGCAGTCATGCTCGATTGGTTCCCCATCCTCTGGGAGAAAAGTGGCAGAGTTGAGGGCCACACATGTGCATATTTCAAGCACCGGTCCCTCAAGGAGTAGCGCCTGTAATCTAAGCAGGCAGCTGTCTGATAGCCATAAACTTCCTTTGGCACCTAATATGCCATTTACATCATGAGTAGTTCAGACAGTGAGATCCTTTCCTTGTATTATTTTGATAGCCTCTGACACTAAGACGGTCACTGCTACAACTACCTGTAAACAGTGAGGCCAGCCTTTTGCTACTATATCAGTTTCCTTACTTAGATATGCCATTGGTTGTGGAGTTGTCCCACGAATCTGAGTAAGGACCCCAAGAGCTATTCCTGCTCTCTGTGTGATGTATAAAGACAAATTTTGTCCTGTGGGGAGGCAGAAGTCTGGAGCTTGAGTCTGTTCCCTTCAATGTCCAGACTTCAGGGTTGATTCCCTGCTTAAGCAGGGGACAACAAATGGATAACTTGTTCCCCATATTCATGTAGATAATAGCTCCAGCTTTGGCTAATATGTCCCTCCCTAATAATGGTATAGGACTTTCAGTCACAACAAGAAAGGCATGTGAAAAGAACAAAGTTTCCCAATTACAACTGAGGAAATGGGATAAATACCTGGTTACAGGCTATCCCAGGATTCCTCTGATGGTAACAGACCTTGGGGACAGCTGTCAGGGACAGGAGATTAACACTGAGAAAACTGCACCAGTGTCCAGGAGGAAGTCAATTTCCTGGCCCTCAATGTTTAAACGTACCTGGGACTCAGTGAGGGTGATGACATGAGCTGGTGCTTGCCCTGGGCACCCTCAATCCTGTTGTTGGATCATCTGGTTGGGGGCTTCTGGCCCAGAGAAGCTTTGTCCTCTGGGGCAGTACACCTTCCAGTGATTGCCTTGGCATAGTGAACATGGGCAAGGGGACAGCTTGTTTCTCACTGGACAATCTTTTTTAAAGTGTCCTTGCAAACCACACTGATAACACGCCCTCCCAGGTGACTGGCCTGTTCCATTTTCTGTCCTCTCTGAACTACCAAGGTTTGTTTGTCTGAGGGCCATGACTAAGTCTGCAGCCTTTCTCTGATCTCACTTTTCCTTTTCAGCCTGTTACTCTTGATCCCTATTATAGAACACCAAAGTTGCCAGGTTTAATAATGCCTCCAGATTTTGTTCAGTGTCCCAGCTCGCTTTTGGAGCTCTTTCCTGATATCTGTGGCTGATTGGGTAATAAATTTATCTTTTAGCATCAATTGACCCTCCAGGGAGTCAGGTGACAAGGGAGTATATTTTCTTAAGTCCTCCCATAGACACTCAAGGAAGGAAGAAGGAGTTTCTTCCTTTCCCTGAGTTATGGTGGACATCATTGAATAAGTTCATGGGCTTTTTCTTAATTCTCCTTAGTCTTTCTAGAACACAGATCAACAGATGTTTGTGACTCCAGTCCCCATGATCTGAGTTGAGGTCCCAGTGGGGATCCATAGGGGGCAAGGCTTGCTGACCGGTAGGGAATTTGTCCCTTTCTTCAGCTGTCATTCTATCATTGACTTGACTAAGATACTAGGTATCTCCAAACTCTCAGACTGCAGCTAAAGCTGCATTCCTTTCATTAAAGGCCAGGGTTTGATCTAACAATAGCATGACATCTCTCTACATGAAATATAAGGTTTACCCTAGACCCTGTAGGACATCTGTATACCTATCAGGATCATTTGAAAGCTTCCCCAGGTCTGCCTTGATCTGCTTTAAATCAGAGAGGGAGAAGGGGACATGTACCTGGGTTGGGCCAAATTCCCCTCCCCCTACAGCTTGAAGGGGACATAACTGATAGCCTGGGGGGAGGGGTTGTGGTCCTTTGGAGATTTCTTTGTTTGTTTCCTTCTGGTGGGGGGAGTTTAGAGGAGGCTTCTCATTAATAGGAAGGAGAGCTATAGGGAGGCTAGGATATGGAGGTAAGCTGAGATGTCCTCCTGTGGGATGTAAATTGCAAGCTTTGCAAAGTTGTGGGTTCTCCTTCAGTGAAAAGGAAGCTTGGACATAAGGTATTTCATTGCATTTGACTTTCTTCTTACAGAAAAGGTCAAGCTGCAGGATAGTATTGTAATTTATACTTCCCTCAGGTGACCATTTTTCCCCATCAGAGATAGATTACTGGGGCCAGGCCATAGTGCAGAAAAATAATAACCCACTTCTTTTTCAGGGTTTGTGGGTCAAATTGGTCCCAATGGCTTAGGGTGCATTTCAAGGGTGAACCTGTTGATGCCTGAATATTCCCCATTTGAAAGACAAAACTGCCCACAGTTTTGATTTGCTTTTTCTCCCCCAAACCAACCCAAGAACCCGCAACAGTCCTTATACCCTGCTCATCCAAATAGTTGTGCTAACCTACGCAGCAGCATAAACACCTCTTGCCCAAGAACCCGCAGTGGTCCCTGGACCCTCCTGATTGGAATAGTTGCACTCCCTGACACAACATCAGACACACTAGTTTTCCTCCTAGACCACAAAGAGGACCAAGGAAGGTCAGATTTAGTGGCTTTTACCAACACATTCTCAAAAACCTGCACCCTTGCCTGTCCTCCTAGAGCACAAAGAGAACCAAGAAAAATCGGATTTAGTGGCCCTTACCAACGCATTCTCAAAAACCTGTTAGAGTCCTAAGCCTTCTGCTGTTAGTATTGGGACTTTACCCCTGTCCTATAGATATGTTGTGCCCCAAAAATGAAGTGGAGGGACATACCCTGAGGGAGGGAGGGGATCTCCAGGGTGGGAAGAGTGACACCTTTTGTCCTCACTTGAATAGGAAGGATATCATTTCTGAAGCTTTCCATATCCTAGCTTCAGGAATAGCCTTTGTTAGGCCTGCTTGTCTGAGGAGGGATACTAGATGGATAGTTGGTCTCCCCCCCTGATGGGGCTTTGGGCAAAAATTATGTCTTTCTGATTAGTGAGGTCAGGTGACTAAAGAAGGGAATAGAGTCCTGAAGTTTATACTAGAAATCATTCTTATAGAAGAAACTAGAAAAGCACCAGAGACAGGGAGTGGTTTTTAGAAGCGGGACTAGCCTCAGAGAAGAGAAGTGAGAGGACGTTTGTCTGACAGGTGTTAGAACCCAGGAGGCAAGGGTCAGGATAGATAGGATAGATGCGTGAGTCTCGCTTGGGCTACATAACTTTGAGAGTTCCTCTCATGGCTGCGCGACAACTAACTTGTTGTCAGGACCCGGAGCCAAATGGCTTTCTTCTCTGTCAATGCTCTACTCAGCCTAGAAGTACAGAAAAAGTGGAAGCTGGTTCCAAGCAAACCAACGCTCCCAACTCCAAAGAGTCGGGGGTTGTTAGAGAGCCCTTTCCCAGAAAGCCTGACACCCATGTCTTTAGTCCGGCAGCCATACTAGTCACTTTTAACTGGCTGACAGGTGTGGTATTTAGCCCCCAAATTCTAAGGAAAAATAGGACAGAATAGCAAGGGAAAGGGGTGTGATGGTACTCACTACTTGGCGATAGGTGACAGTCCCTTCGTGGTCACCAAGATGTGCCCAGAATTTTTTCCTTCCAGTGGGTTCTTGGTCTCGATGACTTCAAGAAGGAAGCCATGGACCTTCATGGTGAGTGTTACAGTTCTTAAAGATGGTGTGTCCGGAGTTTGTTCCTTCAGATGTTCAGATGTGTCTAGAGTTTCTTCCTTCTGGTGGGTTCGTGGTCTCGCTGACTTCAGGAGTGAAGCCGCAGACCTTTGCAGTGAGTGTTACAGCTCATAAAGGTAGTGCAGACCGTAAAATATGTGACAGAAAGGAAATTAAGAAAAACCTAATGAAAATGTGAATGGTTTACAGCTAATACATTGGTAATTCTTCTCAAACTGATCTCAATCCAGTATAATCCCTGTTGAAATCCCAGCAAGTTATTTATTGTTTTGTTTTTCTGTGTGTGTGGGAAAATAGTAGGTGGATTCACAAGGTGATTCTAAAATTTGTAAGAAAATGAGAAAATTAAGCCTATAAATTTCTGAAGACAATAAAGGACAACTCAGGGGAAATTGCATTTGCAAATATTAAGAATTATTACATATCTGCAGTAAATCACAGTATTCTCTTCATGCTAGAATATGTAGAATACTTTTTAAAAATTTGAGAATCAAGGAAATGCCCATACTTATATGGTCAACTGACTATAAAACAGATGTAAGTATAATGTATTTGGGAAATTATGGTTCTTTCAGCAAACAAATACTGGCTCTGTGGGTATGTATATAGATATGAAAAAAAAAATCCATCTTGACCACTACCTCACACAATACAACGGATAATCTCAAGAGCGTTTAGAGATCTAATGACAAAGTTAAAACCAAGTGCCTCCATAAGAAAACACTGGAAAATATCTTTATCTAGATACACAGATTCTTCAAAATGCTGTAATAAGCATAAACAGCAAGCACATTGACAAATTAAACATCACAAAAAGTATGATGTTCTATTCATTAAAAAGCAGCATTAAGAAAGTAAAAAGGCAAGACACAGAAGATTTGTATACATAAATTCCACAAATAAATGAGAAAAATACAAACTAATCAACTGGTAATGGAAAATCCAAATAAGGGTGAAAAATGATATAAAATATTGCTGAGCATCATTAATGGTTTACAAAATGCATATTATAATCCAAAAGTGATGAAAGAAATTTACCAACCTGGATTAAATTAGAAACGCTGCACCAAGCATTAGCAATAATATAGAGCAACCAGAATTCTTATAACTTGCTGGTGGTCATGTAAATTGGTGCACACAATTTGTATCTCTTATTGCTATTAATAACAAGAAGACTCAAATATCAAAGGAAGTAAAAAATGGTACAACTCTATTTTAATTTAGCAGAAAAAAATATTAGGGTAAGTATTCCTTAAAGTGTCTAATACATTTATCTGACTACAACAGCTCATATAAGTAAAAGTAACTAAAAATGTATCTAGAAGTTATATACACAGTGATTTGGCCAAAAACTCTAAAAAGTATTAAATATACATATATTTAGTTAGTAAAAACAAACCCCTGTATATTGCTAGCTATTTCTGTAAAATTTACTCTTTAGTAGAAATTCATCTTTAAGAGTCTTCAATCATATAACCAAACTGAAAGCTAATAAAATTATTCTGCCAATTGGCTCTTCTGGCAATAACTTAAAATACATTGGCTGACACTGCAGAGTTAGAGACATCCATGTGTTATCCATACATAAAACAAAGAAATTGTCTCAACAGTTTGTGAATCATATGGAGGTTTTACTAGGCTCTTTCCTAAGGCCACAAGTAGTAATCAGTTTGGCTTTGTGTCATATATTCTCCAAGCGTACCTAGAGGCAAGTTAATACTTTATTCTTATGAGGTTCCAAAGGTTATACATCAAATGATTGGTAGGCAGGTTCTTCAGTTCTGATAAATAGATCTCAGGAGAAAACCAAAAATGTGATTAGAGAAAATACCAGACTAGGTGGGCACAATCATAACAACCAGGAAATGATCCTTCATCAAAATGACCTTCACTTCATTGAAGTAAAGGCAAAAAAAAAATGTATTTTATTTGCTATGATTTCATTGATTTGCTTTTATAAAGTGTATCTCTTAAAATTATGATAATATAGTTGAGGACCTGCATCTTGGAGGAGGAAAAAACTCTTTGAACTGAGTACCTAAAAATAATAAAAATTTAACTCTCTATGCACCTCATGTAGCAACCAATAGATATCTTTTACTATTTAAAGTAGTCCATTAAATACAATAGTGGCAAACCCATCTCCCCCTATTTACCTCCACTAAAATACAAGGCAAGAAATCAACATTATATATAAATCACTGTGAAGCTAGCCCCTGGGACCATTCCTAAATTATTTTTCTACATTGGATGGAGTTACAAATTGTTAACTTTATTCTGCTGCATCTTGGTGGAGGCAGATAGAGGATCACACTGTACTTAAGAAATCATATTTAACACAAAATGCAACATAATACATGGATATTTTCTGTGGTTAGAGACCAATGAAAGATAAATTTGTGTATTCAGCTTTTCTGTTGTGAAATCATCTATGAAGTAATAGCAAAAGTGACCAGAAAATTGAGAATAATAAAAGGACTAAATTGAAGCATTTTATGATACAAGGACAAGATTGACTATTGCAAATGATGTAAACAATTCATTATTATTAATAGAAATTCAACGAATACATCACTAAAAGGTCTTTCATATAAAATCTTAAAAGTACTCTATAACAAGTAAAAAACTATATCCTCAGGTATTTTGGGATTTCACATGTGTACATTAAACATAATTTTATGATATAATTCTATTTGCAGGTAATTTAAGATGGAAAAACAATTTTGCTTATGTAATTTACATATTATATAATTGTTTACAAAACAAAAACAATTCATTATTTGGAATTATACTGAAAGTATTTGGTGCTTAGATTCTTTTTGTAGTGAGGTCATCACCTCTACTAGGTTAAGACAACAAACTGTTCTATCTCCTATTTTATTGACATATTACGTTCATAAACCAAGCTTTAATATTAATAGACCTGTGAATAATAGTTGTATATCCATCTTTTTTCCAATTAAAAAGTATGTTGTAAAATGAAAATTAAAATGAGATACCAATTTCATATAGCATGCTGAAACAGTATTTTTAAATGCAATAACTAGTGAAAAGAAGAACAAATAGGTGCTGTCAGACACTTCCGGTTGAAAGGTAAGTGATATAGTTTAGATGTTTGTTTCCTCCAAATCCCATGTTGAAAACTGATCCTTGGTGTTGAAGGTGGGGCCTGTTGGGAGTTGTTTGGGTGATGGGGGAAGATCCCTCATGAATGGCTTGGTATAATCCTTAGAGTAACGAGTTCTCACTCTATTAGTTCACATAAGAGCTGTTGTTAAAAAGAGTGTGGCATCTCCCCTTTCGCTCTTGCTCGTTCTGTTACCATGTGACATGCTGGCTCCCCTTGCCTCCCACCATGAGTAAGCACTTCCTGAGGCCCTCCCCAGGGGCAGATGCTGGCACCATGCTTCTTGTACAGCCTGCAAAACTGTGAGTAAAATAAACTTCTTTTCTTTATAAATTACACGGTCTCAAATATTTATTTATGGTAATGTAAAGTAGACTAATACATTAAGTTCATACAATTATTATAAAGAAATATTTGGTAATATGTACCTAAAGAATTAAGAATAAATACGTTAAGATTGAATATGTCCAAAAAAATATTTGAAGGAAAACATTAAGTTCAACAAAACTGTATAAGACAGCATACTGATAGCAGTGTTTTCTTGTGTGTGCTATTTAAAAAACAAAGTCAATCTAAACTTCAGAAAGCTAGTTAAACAAGAAATGGCATATTTATATACTAGGATAAAAAATGACTTATATAATATTTTAAGATAATATTTAGTGTTGTGAAAGCCTTTTGAAAATAAAAGATAAGTAAAAGAGTGTAGAATTAGAATAAAGAAGAAAAATTGATTTATCTTCAAGAGATTCTCATTAAAAAATTAATAAAACTTAACAACTGTGTCATCATCACCATCAATGTAATAAAACTCAGCAACCTAGGGAAAAAAACATATTTCTTAACCTGCTAAAGGGCATTTTAAAAAATAACAGCTACAGGAAAAATCATAATTAATGGTCAAATATTGGAAGCTTTCCTCTATCTTAAGATAATAATAGAATAATGACAACTTTTTCACTTCTTTTTATTATTATATTGATCATTCTAGCCAGGAAAAGAAGAAAAAAAAAGGTGGGTAACTTAAGGAAGAACATCAAAAAGATCTAAATTAAATGAGAAATATACAATGTTAATGAACTGAAGTGATTGGTATTTCAAAGACAACACTCTCTAAATTGACCAACAGATTTGTTTCACCACCCCTCAAAATTTTTATATATATATTTATATATGTTTATATATATTTATATACATATATTTTTTATATTTATATATATTTATATATATATAAATTTTGCCTGAAAAAATGTTGGAATGTATGTGTGTGTGTGTGTGTGTATGTGTTTGTGTGTGTATATATATATATATAGTCAAAAGTAGGAAAAATAATCCTGAATAAGGGAAAATTAGGAAATTTTTTTAAACCACATATCAAGACTATCATAATATAGTAATTAATACAGCATAATATTATTTAAAAGAGTGGCAAATAGAACACACTAGAGAGTCCAGAAAAGTGTCCACATACATGGATAATTGCTTACACGTAAGGTACTCTAGAATTAGAAAGGACAAACTTTTAAAACATAAGGAAACAATTGAATAAAATGAGGAAAAGGCATCTTAATCCCTACCTAATATCTATTTAAATGATTACCAAAACAGGCTTCTAAACAAGAATATGAAATAATAAGTTTACAATATGGGGGGAAAAAAAAGGTTTCCTCTACAAGTAATTAAAAGTATGCATTATAAAGTAAATAAAGGCTAAACTAGATTATATTAAAACTATAGACTACCCACCAATAATAGAAACAATTAAGATAATAAAAGACAAAGGAGGAGGTACTGGTAATGCATATAACTCCCAAGCTCTCAAATCTAGAACATAAAGCAAACTCAAACACATAATAAACAACCAAATGGAAAAATGCACAATGGACTTTAACAAGCGCTCTATACAAAAGAGGATAACTCAGTATTTTTTTAAATGCACAAAGACATTTTTAAAATGTATTTGCATATTTAAAGTTTGCACACGTGTCATGACTTCAGTGTAATAAAAAATAATAAGTCATTAACAGCTCTGAGATGGTCTCTTCTGTATCCCAAGCAGTCCCTAAATGGAGGTAGAGCATGTGCTCCTATTTTACACAGTCTCATATGAGAGATAAGTGTTAAGGAGGATTAGAAACCCAACCAGGCCTACTGGGGTGCTGGACAGACACAGAGAATTTCTAAGGGAATGCTATGAGAGAAAAAATATAAGTCTATACAAAAATTTTTATTTTAACACTTAGAATCAATATTCATTCCAACAGCACTACCAGGCTTGGTCAACTCAATAAGTTACACACTCATGTATTTGAAAGGTTATTGCACAGCTCCTTAACTGAGCAAGTCAGGGCAAAGTTGTCCAGCAAGGAGTAAATTACAATAAAAATGTTATCAGCTCTACTCACCAAAGAATTGCTAACATTAAAAAGAATAAAAACACCAGGTGTCAAGGATATCATTAAGCAACTGGAAATCTCATAGCTACTGTTGTGAATTTAAAATTGTAAAATTTAAAATTGTAAAAGCACTTTCAAATAATATTTGGCATTATTTCATAAAGTAAATAAATGCAAATCGTATGACGTAGAAACGCTAATTCTAAAAACATACTCAATAGAAATTTAAATATATATGGTGATATGGTTTGGGTATGTCCCCACCCAAATCTCATATTAAATTCCCACGTGATGTGGGAGGGACCCAGTGGGAGTTAATTGAATCATAGGGGCAGGTTTTCCCATGCTGTTCTCATGATAGTGAATAAGTCTCACAAGACCTGATGGTTTTACAAAGAAGAGTTCCCCTGCACAAGTTCTCTCTCTCTACCTGCTGCCATCCACATAAGATGTGACTTGTTTTTCTTTGCCTTCTGCCATGATTGTGAGGCTTTCCCAGCCACATGGAACTGTAAGTCCAATTAAACCTCTTTCTTTTGTAAATTGCCCAGTCTTGATTATGTCTTTATCAGCAGTGTGAAAACAGACTAATACTTATGGACCAAGATATATGTATAGAATCCTCATAGCAGCTTTAGTTTAATTGCTAAAAATCTAGCAACAACCAAATAATTCATGTATGCTATAAAACACAAACTGTTTTATTTATATAATGAAATACTCTGAAGCAATGAAAATATACAAACTTCTGCTGCATGAAACAACGTGGATGAATCTTACAAACATAATGTTAAGCAAAAGACAGAAACACAAAATACCACATGTCATACAATTCTATTTATGTAAAGTTTAAAAAAAGGCAAAATTGATATATTAGCAATTTGAATGGGTTAGCTTTTGGGAAAGTGAGAGAAGTGATTAGGACAGCTCATAGGGGAGTTTTTTGGCATTAATTTCATATTTATGGCTCTGGATGCAGATGAACAGTTATGTTAATTTAGTAATAATTAATCAAACTTTTAGATCATAATTTGTATGACTTTCTGTAAGTATGAATACTTTAATAAAAATATTTATTTGTAAAATAACATTCAAAGTTGTTTTCTATGTCTCAGACTACAATCATGCTTAAATTCACAAGGTATGAAAATTTGCAGAAAATAAATATTCAACAACAGGTGAAATGTTTTGTTTGTATGTTAACTTACTTGAAATGCTGGTAGACACTTGTTTTTATTTAAACAGCAACAGCAAAAAAAAAAAAAAAAGTGTTTTTAACCATTAAACACTAACAAAGGATTTACAGATACAACAGATACAATACGCTCTCCTTCAAGTAGATCTTGCCCCGATTTGTTTAAGATAAACAGGGAATACTGATAGTTGATAAAACCTATTTGTTTTTCATGAGGTGGAACATCCTTTCATCTACCTATGAAAACATATGTATTATTAAAATTACATTTATATATTCAGAGAATTGGGGAAATAATCCCAAAATGTATTCTTAAAGGCATCTTTGTACTGGATTGATGGTCTGTTTGCAGACATGGCCACTATGCATGGTAGGGGGATAACAACTGGTCAATAGAAAAGTAAGACTTTTTTACATTCCACGTGTAAGTGAGGTCATGCAGTACTTTTCTTTCTGTATTTGACTTATTGCACTTAGCTAATGTTCTCTAAGTTCATTCATGTTGTTGCAAATGGCAACATCTTCTTCTATTTTTTTTTGAGACCACATCTCACTCCGTCGCCCAGGCTGTGCAGTGGCACGGTCTTGGCTCACTACAACCTCGGACTCCCGGGTTCAAGCGATTCTCCTGCCTCAGCCTCCCAGGTAACTGGGACTACAGGCGTCTGCCACCACACCCGGCTAATTTTTTGTATTTTTAGTAGAGATAGAGTTTCACCATGTTAGCCAGGATGGTCTCGATCTTCTGATCTCGTGATCCACCCGCCTCAGCCTCCCAACGTGCTGGGATTACAGGCGTGAGCCACCGTGCCCGGCCTAGTGACAATATCTTTTAAGACTGAATAATATTCCAATGTGTATATGTACCACATTTTTAAAATCCATTTATCCTTCGGTGGACACCTAATGTTTCTGTATCTTGACTACTGTGAATAATACTGCAATAAATATGGGAGTGTGGATATCTCTCAAAGGTGCTGATTATATTTTCTTTGGGTATAAACCCTGTAGAGAGATTGCTGGGTCATATGGTAGTTCTATTTATAATTTTTTGTTAAACTTTCATATTGTTTTCCATGATGGTTGCATCTTTTGCATATACATATACACACACATATGCATATGCATATACATCAGAACATCATGTTGTACAACTTAAAAAAAATAAAAATGAATAAATATGTTTAAACGTAAAAGTAAGGCAACTAAGAACTATGTGTCTGAAGCTAGAAATAAAATCAGCATCCAGAGGAGTGAACTAAATTTAGATTTTACTGAGGCAGTCTTAGGTGTTTGAGAATCAGCTCCTGTGGGAATAAGTGACAAGAACCAGACAATGATCAGTGTCTCCACCCTTGACGTGGATCACTGTGAACCTTTTACAAGGAGAACAGAGTATGTCAGAGAATCAGGAAAACGATGCAAAAAGACAGTAGGGAAATTAAGAAGCTGCAGATCTGTAGATACCCAGGATAGACATTTTGTGTAAATCATATCAATCTGCAGATTTAAGAAAGTATGTCTACTGTTGCTGCTTTCTTTACTCTGAAGTGAACCAAGGATTGGGAGTATCTGAAATATTAGGTTAAAGACTTTCAAATCCTGGAGACAAGTCGGGCATTTAGTCAAGTATTAATCTAATCTGTGTGATTAAGGCCTTAAACATATTAATTTTTAGAAAAATATTTATTTTATTTTCCTGTCCTAAGTTCTTGAAGCATAAATAAATTGAGAGTAAAACCATGTTCTTTGCAATTCTTGCAATGTTTCTTTGGTTAAATAAATAGTTCCCAGAATATGAAAAAAAGGGATGTTTTATTTTCTAGTAGACCTTGAAATGAGAATATAATCATCCAACTTTAAAAAAATCTATGGCTGTGGTAGTTCCCATTGGAATGTTGAGTTGTAAAAATATGGACTGTATTAGATTTTCTAATTGATTATTAAAGATAAAAGCAAGCTGACTGAAAAGTAAATGCCACAGTGCTTTTGTTTAAATTCTCTTAGAGTCAGAAATCATCACTGATAATTTGGGTTCTTTCTTATTACATGTGGCAATAGAATTATATCCACAAATTATGAGTTTCTACCACTTATATGTTTCTCCAACACAGTAAAATGTATTTGAATATATTGGCTTCCTTTATTTTGTTTCTCAGTAAACAAGTCACATTTTTTTCTTAGCAAAGATTTATCATTTCTGAAAGTCACCCAGGTATTAAGTCATAAGCTCAAAGCAGTTTTAAAAATGTAGCTAAACATAGACTATGACCTTTTTGATGGTGAAAAGACTTATTTTTGAGCCATATGGTCAGCCTCAGGCTTGAGACATTAAAATTGAGGCTGGAGGGATTTCAAACGATGACACTGATTAGTGCATATGTCCCCGCACTGGATGCACCAGAAGACATCAGGAAAATCTTTTATGACAACTTGTCTGTTGTCATTAATACAATCCATGGAAAAGGAAAGGAATCATTCTTGGACATGTCAATGCCTGAGTTTGTCAGAACCACATTAATTTGCATGAAGTTATTTGAGACACAATTTTAGGCAAGATTTAGAGAACTGAAGAACTGAACCATCCATAGTTTTAGGGGTGTTTCTGAGTGGTTTATCACAAATATACCTGAATTATTGCATTGTTCTCCGTTGATACTAAGTTTCAATTTCTGGGATGTTTTCATAAGGCAAAAATGAACGGAACTACTCAATCCTTGCACTGTATACATAATAAATTTCTGGATACTAATTCACCCAACCTATTCAACTGATCAATTTTTAGAAAGATACATTTTCCCCAGATGTAAGACCATTTAATAATAGTCATTTTATCCTCTAATTCTCATATTGTAAGGCAGAGTTCATCAAATTTTTCCTCAAAATACTGTTTGCTTTTTTCAAGCTGAAAAGCATGCTTATAAGATAGAGAATGGCCAATTGAGGTGACAGCTTGTAAAATTTCATATTTACCATTTATTTTTCCATAATTTGGAGTTAGAATCATGATGCAAATTTTCTAACACTATTACTTCACATATTACCCCCAGGCTTGAAGCACTAGAACAGTCTCAAAGACAGACTGGCAGGAAGAATAATGTCAAATACACATCATATTTTCTGGTTGTAGTATGAAAACAAATTTCCTTAGGAAGGCTTCTATAGTTTCCTTATTTAACAGATCATATCACAGTAACAAAATATTTTTCAGGACACCACATACTTTTTGTTTTATCCGTTATTATCTTCGTCAACATCCATCTTCAAAAGCAAGATAAGATGATTTTTTCCATATTATAAAAGAATTTTTTAAATGCACCTTGAAAACCTACTTTGTACAAGATGATTGCTTACTGTCAGGGAGGGTCTAGCCTTCCTCTATACTGATACAAGTCTGCTCTACTGGCAATGCAGTTGGGTAAGCTAACAATAGCACGTCCAAAAGGGTATTATGACGCTACAACTTAGCATTGATAATGTAATATTATGTTATATTGATGATGAATACCAATTAAGAAAATGGAATATAAAAAAATATACAGAGTAGGCTTTTTTAAAAGGAAGAAATAAATCATAAAACATACATGTTAACTTTTCAGAAGCATTGAATAATAGAAGGAAATGGATTAATTTTGGTAGATGGGAAGTAAAGTACATTAGATCAGTGATCTCAGGCAACATTGTAAAAATGCAAATGAGATAATGAGGACTGCTCGAAATTTGTCTTCTTCCAAAGACAATAGTTGGGTGAGCTAAGGCACAGTTTGAAGCTAGCTATGAGTTAGCTGAGAACATGTACTACTGCTGGTTTTCTCAATTTAGGAGCTACTTATACAGTTTTAAAGTGAAAAGCTATATATAAATAGTAATTAGAGGCAGAACTAATGATGGTATAGCTAGTTTTATCTTGGGTAAAAGGCCTAAGGAACTTTTGAAAAAGTGTATGTAGCAGACAAAGAGTGAGATCTTGGTTTTTACACAAAGAGATTTGACTCAGCCTGCATATAGTTTTGAATATTTTATAGCTTTCCTGTTTTCCAGTGAGTTAGTGATTGTCACTGTAAAATGATAAATCTGTGGTAATTCATATTGCCTCACTTCTATCTCAGACCTTCACAACATACAAGGAAATCTTAAGGGTACAGTACAAGTAAGTTGATATATACTAATGCTAATCTGCCCTCACTTTTTCCTAATATCCAAATCTACTTACTGGTCTCCTCCAGGTTATTCCAACCTCATAGAGTTCCTTTTGAGCTCACGATAAATTAGTCTTAAATCTAGTCATGCTAAATTAATCAATATTTTTATAATAACCCAGAGTAGCTATAGTTGTACCAAGTGACTCTGCCTTCCGAACTAGAGAAAGACACTTGACCTAAGTGAAACATCAAGTGGTGCCTGTGAATCTGTAGTTTAAATTTTCAGGTGTCAGGTTAAACTAGTCTCTTGAATGGAGGAGGTATAAAACTCAGAAGCCATGGCATAGGCATCATCTGTATTTCCAGAAGGCCAGTGAATAATTCCCCTACTTCCTCTGCTCAGCTTCTAACCAGTTGAGAGATGGATAAAAGAGACAGTTAAGTGGAAATCAAAATACAAATTATTATAAAACTCTAGATTAGAGAACAAGACCTTGTCTTGGCACAACTATAGTGTTTTCAATATGACACACTGCTGCAAGAGGTTTTCTAATGATTCACAGTACAGCACTGAAAACCAAAGATCTCTCCATGAAAACAGAGCCCTTTTACTTTACACAGGCAGATCCTCATGCCTCTGACCAAAACTTTCAAACTCATCAAGGAGTCATTGTCCCACACTTCTGCACTTACTACAGATAAGTAATAAGAAAAAGTGCAAGAATATTACTCTAATCAGGTATACGTCACAAGGAGGTATACATCAGGAGTAGAGTACAGGCTGGTTCATAGAAAAGAATGAATAAAGACAATATTCATAAAATTAGTTGGTACCTAGATTCCTCGATGAAAACTGAATTAGTCTCCTTTTCTGCATGCCTCATCTAATAAAGCAGTCATCATTTTTTAAATTTTATTTCCTCTTTATTTAAATTCAAAATTGTGGATCTATTTTTAATATTGTTTTATCTTGTCCTTTCTAAACGAATCAGTAATCCTATCATACCTACTTTTACCAAAAGAAACATTTCTAATTTCTTTTCTCTCCCCATTGCTACTTTTTCCATCACTTACAATCAAGTCAGCATTTCCAAAAGTATTCTGAGGAACATTGCACTTTTAGAGTCTCTTCAAAGAAATGAGGGCTTCCTGTGATTAAATATATTTTAGAAATGCCACATGTCTTGCCCCATTTTAGAGATTTAATATGCTCATTAGCAGAGATATCTTCCAATAAAGAAAACTCTTTGATTTGTTTAATCCAAAACTCCCAGTCTTATCTCAAAATAGCAACTTAAAAAAAAGCTCTTATAACCTCTAGAAACTAGTGTTCAGTGAAATACACTTTGAGAAATGCTTTCTAAGACAGTTTAATGAGTTTTTAACTATCCTGGCCTCAAAGGCAGTCATGCCAAATTAATCAATACCTTTTGTAACATAAGTGCTATGTTTGAAAACATTCTATGCATCTTCACTGCCTCTTGAACAAAAATCAGTTCAAACTACTCAGGGTAATATATAAAGTCAAATGCTATCTTTACCAACTTATTTTTCTAGAGAAAAAATTCAACTATTTCCTCAAAGAAAATCATCCTCATATTAAACTAAGGTTAAATATGTTCTCTCACTCCTACAAAGGACAATCAATCTAAGTTCTCTAAGCCTCAGTTTCCTTAAATCCTACTTCATAACTGAAACGACATAGCAAGCATTTCCTGATTCATACTCCTTTACCTGAGCTCTGAAGTGCATTAACTGCTGTGAATTTATTCTATCCTGTCTTTATCTTTTGTTTTGTTCAACAGGCTCAGAGTAAATACAAATATAATTAAGAACCTGGGGTCCATATCTTAGCCAAGATCACTTAATAGACATGTGATTTAAAGCTAATCACTTATTATCTATGTTCCTCTTTCCTCATATGTAAAATGCAAATAAATAACTGGTTGGCAGGATTTTTACAAGTATTAAGTGAGCGTATATATGTATATATGGTAATAGAGGTTTTTAATATGCAGCTATTATGATTAATATTAGAGTGCAAATTCCTTTATATCAGTATCCAGTTATTATGTTTCTTTGTAGTGTCCCCATTTTACATACAAAAGTTTTGCCTATGGGAAATATTGATGAAATAATTTATGAAATCAAAATAGACTTTCAAGGGGCCGTAGGGGTCATAGAATTTAAATTGTAAACTGATGAATTGAACATGTAATTTACTTACCTAATATCACATAACTGGTTGGTAGTACATCCAGGAGTATGTGTCTGGGCTAAGACCTGTAAGATCCAGCTTTTAATTGATTTTACACAGACAAAAAACAAATAAATAAATAATTAATTTAAAAAAAAAAAAAAAAAAAACTGGCAAGCTACAGTTGCCTGAATAGTTTATTTCAAAGTAAGCACCATTCATGAAGTATATGGTGAAATGCAACAGTGGTTCCCAAATTTTTCCCTTTCTTGTGTCCACATTCCTTTACTGTGTAACATTGTGTGGGCTCCCATACTCACCTATGCCTTGACCATATGACATGCTTTTGATAATTGTGAATGGCGTTTTTCCTCTTTTCAAGCTCTTGCAGCCCGCTGAGAAGCATGTGAAAATGTTCAGACTACGCTTTTGAGATATGAGAGACTGCAAAAAGCAGAAATGAGATGCCTCAGAACCTCAGACCAACCAGCGCCAAGCCAACCTGTCATCTGACCACAGGTTGGCAAGTGAGTCAAGCCAAGTTTAGCAGAAGTCTTCATATCTGAGTCCAGTCCAAACTTCAGAACCACAGAATCATGAGGTAAATAAAAGATGGTTTTAAGCTACTAAGTTTTGGGGTGGTGTATTACACAGAAAAAAAGAACCAATAAAATTAATTTGTAGATTCATTATTAATTAAAGTTATATGAAAAAAGGCAAATTAGCCCCCTCACTTCATGTCCCCTCATGCACAAGAAGATAGTACTTATTCTTCTCGAAACAAAACAATTATTCAGTTAAGAAGTATCGTAGACTCTGATATCATAAAAATTTTAGTATGTTTGTCCCTAACACTTGTCAGTTCTTTAGCTGTTATATCAAAATGACTTTTCTCTTTTAGAGGCTGAGTTTCTTTGTTGGCATTCTTTGGTCATAGCTGGCTTTTCAGCTTAGCAATTTATCCTGGCACATCCTACTCTTCGAAGGACGTATTCTGTGATATAAAATACACTTTTGACAATGCTCATGAACAAATAACAGTGGTAATTAAAAGGCAACTCAAATATTTAAATAAGATGATTATATGTTGTAACACTCTACTTAGATGTCAAAGAAACAAGTTAGCATTTTTCCCTCTCTATAAGTGATGTAAAATTTCTTACACCCACATTATTGCATAAAGTAATAGGTTGGTGCAAAAGTGAGTGTGGTTTTTGCCACTACTTTCAATGGCAAAACACAATTACTTTTACACCAACAGAATAGCAGAAAACCATCACTGGTTTACACAGACATTACATACACTTTCATAGTGTTCTTGGTAGCAGAGGAAAAGCAATTTGATATGGAACGTATCAGTGATTATTTGATTTTTCCATTTTACTAAGATGTCCGTGAAATGCTGAGTAACACTTCATTGGAATTGGTGTGGTGTTGATAAATGTTTACCAGTATTTCTTAATTTCAGTATTTAAATTATTCTTAAAGTACATATGTCACAAGTGGTGTGTAATCTGTATTTTGTATGTTGTTACAAACACATATATATTTGGAAAATAAATATTTCTTTTTTTATTGATTTTAGACTTGTTTATTCTTTCTCCATAATATTTGTTAAACTATACATAAACATGTACAGTGATACCTTTTTAAGTAAACTTTTATCTCATTATACTGTGGATCCAATGAAAGTACATCATTTGTGTTTGATGGTGGATGGAGTTTGTGAAACCATGCTAAGAAGCTCTGTATAGCATTAGATAATAGAGGATTGATCCACCAAGATAGAGAGAAAAATAAATAGACAAAAAAATTAAAGAGGGAGTGATTTTTAGTTTATACATATGCAGTTGAAAACAAAATATATGCATATACCAGAGATAAACTATACAACAGATTTCAATTATACAAGCAGTCATGATGTAGAAAGGTACAGTCACCAAAGCCAATGGGTAAACAAACTTCAGAGAAGCAGAGTGGGCAATTCCAAGCAATTCTCCAGTAAAGAACACTCAGGCATGGTCAACAAATGAATAAGTATGACATACTGGTGGTAAGATGGTGTTGATTCAGGGGCAACTGTTTGTCTATTTTAAAACTTATATTTTATATTATTTTAAATTATATGTTTCTTTGGGAATAGAACCTAATCTTCAAGTTGCAGTTATTATAGAAAAATTATTGGATATGATCCTGTAAATTTGGGCTATATTTGGGCTTATGGAACAGAATATAAAATAGAAATAGAGAAGTAAAATTAACAAGAATATTTTGTCAGCCAGTCAATACTTCTTTGTGAAGAGCCCATTACGTACAGGGTCATAACCTCATTGATTGTGGCAGAAGTCTATTCTAGACAATCTATAACAGGACATGAATAAGTTAGACATAGTAATACACTTTTAAACTTTTTTTCAGCTTTCACAGCTTATGTAGTTACTTTACATACTTAGCTCATTATTTCCCCATATATAATTATATACATTATATTGCTATTAATAAGTTAATTTTTCTAGTTTTGTAGGCCTATTCAATATTGATCATCAAACAATTTAATTAGTATTTCTTGGTTCATAAATTGCATATGAACAACTATTAACCTTAAAACATTTTTTCACCATTTGTGGAAACTAAGAGCCTAAATACTAATCAATTCACTCTACTCTCACAAGCTGAGAAAGGATTCTGAATGTAAATTTGAGTATTTAAACTATTTTTGAAGTACACGTCTCAAGTGGTATATAATCCATAATGAGCTAAGCATGTAAAATAACTACTATACAACATTATTTTACACCTCCCCTCTCTATCAATATCTCTCTCTCTCCCTTTCTATATATATAAGCGATAAGGATTCTTGGATCAACTTTTAAAAAATATATTTAGTGTTTGACCCTGGTTCTTGATACAGAGCCCCTAAGAACTTGTAATTTCCCAAATGATAGGAACATCTGACACAGAGCTCCTAAATCTACTGGAATTTACTGGGCAATAGACGCATCTTTTGTTCTGATGAAACAACTTATAGTGGGTTCCTGGATGGGGACTGGTCATCAGAAAGACCAACCCATGTTTAGAAGCTTGGAACTTTTAGCCCCACTCCCCATTCTCTGAAGAGGGGAGAGGGGCTAGAAATGAAGTTAATTAATTATATTTATATAATGAAGCCACTATAAAAATTTCTGAACTGTAAGTTTCTGGGAGCTTCCAGGTTGGCAAATGCCAGGAGAGTGGACATACTCCAACTCCATAAGGATGAAAGCTCCTATACTCAGGTTCCTCCCAGACCTCCTGCTATGTATCTATTCATTTGGTCGTTCAACTATAGCATTTATCATATCCTGTTAATACAATAAACATTAACATATGTGTTTTCTGAATTCTGTGAGCCATTTTACCAAATTAATAGAACCTGAGGAGAGGGTCATGGGAACCCTGATTTATAGCTGGCAGTTAGAAGAACAGATAGCCACCTACTACTTAAGATCAGCATCTGAAGTAGGGGCAATCTTGTAGAACTGAGCTTAACCTGTGGGGTCGATCTGAATCTAACTTCAGGTAGTAGTGTCAGAATTGATTTGAATTATAGGATACCCAGTTGTCGTCTTCTGAAGAATTGCTTAGTGTGTGGGAAAAACTCCCTACTCATCTGTTATGAGAAGTGAAATGTTCTTTCTTGTACTGAATGTTGAGTGGTGTGTGAAAACGAAAAACTAAAACTAAAAAATAAATTTCATACAATTATAAAGCCAAAAGAAGACAAGGGTAAGAAATTAAATTGAATTGATTCAATATTTGCTTCCCTATATTTACTATAAGTCTTAAAGAAGATATTTGGTTATGTCATCAGGATAGTACACTGGCAAACACAAAGTTAAATAAAACCATATTCGATGGTAGAGAATGTAGTCAGCATACTGATTGGTTAACCAGAACACTCAAATTGAAGGAAAATAATGAATCCTCACCTAGTATAAAAATTAATTTGAGGGGTACAGAATACATCAGAGCTATTTTAGTTTAGACTCATCTAAGTTCACTCACCTGAAATTTGAATGTCCTTACTTTTCCACTACAAATCTAAAGAGTTCTAATTGTAGGTCAAGGTTGATTGGTGGAAGACACTTGGCAGCTGTTGATGTAACTATAAAATGGAATTAAGCTTAGTTTTTTCATCTTGTTAATGATGTATGTATGCGATGCCAAGTATTTAGCAATATTAGTTAATCAGGGAATCCATTGTGAATGATTAAAGATACATTACATATGTAATTGTAATGCAGGCTCAAGGCTGCCATTCCTTTTTTTTTTCCTAATGAGTTAATGTGTTTAAAGGGATGATGATGTTAAGCTACAGTTGTTTTAACTTTCAAAGAAAAGAGCTTTTAATTAGTACAATCACAGATTCTCCTTGAAAATCTTATTATCTTTTATGGGGAACTAAGAAACTATGTTTTGCCTTGCAATTAAATTTTCAAGATAGTAATGACAAATGTGGTATAAGAAATTACCAGTGTGGTCATGGAAAAAGGCTTTGTTTTATTATAGCTGATTCAAAATTTGTTCACATGGGAGGAACAGGAGATGCAGTAGAAAAACAAACTTCCTTATAAGTTATGGACAAACTAGAACATGACATTCAACAGAGTGATAATTTGACTGTATTACACAAATAAACTACCTAACCATGAACGCCTAGAGAAAAAGGAGAAGATTTTAGCTTCTTGCATTCAATTCAAATAGGTAAAGATTGCATTACTCTGTAAATTGAATTGCATCTGATATATAAAGCTGGGGTTTTGGTTTTGTTTCATTTTGTTTGTTTGTTTTAGAGGCAAAGGTTTACTCTGTCACCCAGGCTGGAATGCGGTGGTGCCATCATTAGTTCACTGCAGCCTTGAACTCCTGAACTTAAGCGATCCTCCTGAGTACCTGGGACTACAGGTGTGTGCCATCATGACCGATTGACTTTTCATTTTTTTTTTTTGGTAGAGATGAGATCTCACCTTGTTGCCTAGGCTGGTCACCAACTCCCGGGCTCAAGCGATCCTCCTGCTTTGGTCTCCCAGAGTGCTGATATTACAAGCATAAGCCACCATGCCTGGCCTATAACACTATTTTAGGGAAACACCTAAGCTTTTTAAAATTTTCTATATCATCAGTAAATCAGATCATAGATATCTGTCAAGGCCTGACTTGCACTTAGTCTAGTCTGCTAATGTCAAACTTGTGAGATTATTTTTTTTTATCTTTGGGATTACCTTTCAATAATCCTTTGCTGTAGAAAAAAAGATAGAAATAAACATTATCTATCTTGTCTGAACAAGTGATTACTAAGTAAGCAAAATGATATTTAAAGCTGCTTTATAAATGATATGTCAAAGCCTTTGTATGGAAGGTAGATCTTATTTTCACGATGACCTTTCACTGAATTTTGATGCTACTTTTGTCAGGAAAGGACACATCAGGAGAATATTTTATCTTCATTACTATTTTCATTACCAGCATCATGACAATGATCTAAAGCATTTTTCACCATCATGGTCTAAAAGCATTTATACTCATTGCTCATCAGTATATTCTGTTTAAGCATTGTTTTAAAAATATAATAAAGTTGTTATTTCACTATCATCCATTCTAAGAGTTAAAATTCACATTTGGCTTCAAAGAGTAGTAAATTTGGATGATAATCTTGAAAGGAAGCTGGAGAACAAAATATTAGATTATTAATATATACAAAAATGTTTTCACTCAGGCAATTTACCTGTTCATATAGATTTGAATAAAATCAGTATTTCTACATTTTAATAAGAACAATAAGAGGAAACAATGTATTCTATCAAACTTTTAACATTTCTGGAAGTATGAATTCATGTAATTGATAATTCTTTCTAATCTAATTTCAGCCTGAAGAGTTATGTAGAAAATCATTTCATGATTTTATTTTTATAATTGTTTTATATTTTATAATGTATACAATAATGATATATATTGCATAATATATGTATAATGTATTTTACATTTTATATATGTATGTGTATATATATTTTTTCAAACAGTGTCTCCTCTGACAACTAGGCTGGAGCACAGTTTCACAATCAAAGCTCACTGCAGCCTCAACCTCCCAGACTCAGGCTATCCTCCCACCTCAGCCTCTCAAGTAACTGGAACTGTAGACGTGTGCCACCAAGCCTGGCTAAATTTTTATTTTTTGTAGAGACAGGGGTCTCACTATGTTGCCCAGCCTGATTTATTATAGTTGAATTGAAAATTCCAATAAAGTGATAAAATTCAGGACTTCCATTCTGAGAAAGCAAATATATTTGGTTTGATATGGTAATTATGGATGTATTACTCATATGCCTGACTGACATAAGCCAGCCAGGCAAATATGGGTTATATAGTGTTACAAGGTTCTTTTTCTTTTTCTGTAAGGGCAATGATGCCAAAGGGTAGCAAACACTATTTGCTGTATCTATTCACTGGAGCCCAGAGTGGTCTTAGAAAACCATGAATTCCCAGGGATGCAAAAAAGCAGAATGGTCATTCTCTGTCACATTGAGCTGACTTCTTGGGAAGTATTTACATGATCAGAGTGATATTTCATCTTTCCTCTAAGTGATAAAATCACTTATAGGAAGCCAGGATCTCAGAAACTATGGAAATTTGAAAGGTTAAGATCCACTCAGTTAATAGGCAAACAGAATGCCTCAATTATTTTACTTTAGAAATTCAAGTCGGACAAGTTTTATAACAGCAACCAACTGTTAAATATTACTGTAAAGTATGAAATAAAGGAGAGAAAATTGTGAGCTGAATAAGAGTTCTTAGAGACATAAAGAGCAGACTCAGTGAAGCATTGAAAAATGATCTATGGCAAACAATGAGATACTAATTAACATACCTAGATAAACAGAGGATTGTGGTAACCAAACAAAAAGAATAATTTACAGAATAAAATTTCCCAGTGAGTGGCCAGAATAAACAAGTAAATATAGGAGCATTATCAAATACAACAATAAAGAAACATCAGAATATTCATAATATTAATATTCATCAATATTCATGTTGTAAATTGGCAGTCCAAAAAGAAAATGATAGAGGTGCTGGAAAATAAAGAATTGTATAGTAACATATATTAGGTAAAATTATCAGCAAAAGATATGATCATCAGATGCAACTGTATGGTAGATGGTTAATAGAAAAGTGAATTGTAAATTAGAAGCAGTTTTTAAAAAAATAAATGAGAGAAACATTTTTATTATCCTTTAAAGATACTAGAAAATACAAGCAATAAAGTTCTTTGGCGAAGACTCAAATTTTATTCTGCTAATAAATTGATTTTTAAATTTCTTTTGTGAGGATCTTAATAAATCATCATAATTATGCAATATCAATCATTTTGACGATGTTTATGTATCAAAGCATAAACACACACAATTTCAGAATTTAAGTTTCATAATGGAAATATTGCATTGCTATAGTTTCTCAAAAAATCAAGATGTTTTATATCCACTCAGAGAGAAGAGAGGTTTTAGAGCTATAAAGCCAGTGCTTTGCAGTTGATATGCACACAATTTTAATTATTTATTTATTCTGAATTTTTAATGCAAATATTTTTAAATTTTTCATGCAAAAGAATTCTTTACTTAAAAACAGTTTTTGTAAAATTAGAAAAGATGTTGGTCTCTTCACTTCTTCAACTAAAATACTTGTTTTTCTTCAGAAATACCTGTATGGCATACTGGGAATCACACATTTATTGTATTACTTTGTCTTTTTCCATAATATTTCTTTGGAATGAATATAAAGGAATGTAAGTAAAACTTGACTGATGGAATTTTCCAGAGAATTAAAGGACCCATAAATTTTATCAGTTTATCTGCTAAACAATTGACTTATTACTTATCAATACTAATTATATACTTGAATGCTCAATTTAATGAGATATTCAACTGGCCTTTAATTATGTTAATAAAAGATTTTTTCATTTTAATTGGAAGCTATGAAAGGAATATATAAAAATAATTTAAAATTGTTTTCTGATACAATATTTAATAAAATACATTATTCTTACAGCATTGTCATCCAGAAGGGCACCTGAGTATTCTTACTTTTTATTCTAACATGAATATATTAGACTAGACAGAGAGCTAGACGTGAGCAGTAGGGGAAGCACCTGAAAAGAGGAGGTCTGGAAAATCTCACACCCCGCAGACCACCCAAAACATTCATGCTAGATACGACCAGAACAAGGGGGACGTACCTATGCAGAAAGAAAAGCCCTGAAATGCTTCGTAAGATGTGCTAATAACTATTCACTTGGCAATCAAACTATCAGAATGTAGCCAGCTCACACTAATAAGAAGAGACAAGGACAAAGGAGAAATTGCTAAGAGATATACAGGTGCAGTAAATGTAGATTTCACCACTATTCAACCTTCCTGTGGTGGCATTAATGAGCAATGTAGCCATTAGAATTTGTATCCAGTTTCATTCTCCTACACGTGGCTAGCCAATTACTTCAGCAACATTTGTTGAAAAGGGTGTCCTTTCCCCATTTTATGTTTTTGTTTGCTTTGTGGAAGATCAGTTGGGTGTAAGTATTTGGGTTTATTTCTGGGTTCTCTATTATGTTACATTGGTCTATGTGCCTATCCTTACAGCAGTACCATGCTATTTTGGTGACTACGGCCTTATAGTATAGTTTGAAATCATGTAATATGATGCCTCCAGATTTGTTACTTTTGCTTAGTCTTGCTTTGGCTATGCAGGCTCTTTTTTGGTTCCATATGAATTTTAGAAATTTTTTTTTTTTTTAATTCTGTGAAGAATGATGGTGTTATTTTTATGGGGATTGCACTGAATTTGTAGATCGCTTTTGGCAGTGTGGTCATTTTCACAATACTGATTTTAGCCATCTATGAGCACGGGATGTGTTTCCACTTGTTTGTGTCATCTATGATTTCTTCCAGCAGTGTTTTGTGAAACTGAATCCTCACCTCTCACCTTATGCAAAAATCAACTCAATGCATCAAGGACTTAAATCTAAGACTTGAAACTATAAATATTCTGGAAGATAACATTGGAAAAACGCTTCCAGACATTGGCATAGAGGAAGATTTCATGACCAAGAACCCAAAAGCAAATGAAATTAAAACAAAGATAAATATCTAAGACTTAATTCAACTAAAGAGCTTTTGCATGGCAAAAGGAACAGTCAGCAGAGTAAACAGACAATCAACAGAGTGGGAGAAAATCTTTACAATGTATACATCCAACAAAGGACTAATACCCAGAATGTACAATGAACTCAAGCAAATCAGTAAGAAGGAAACAAACAATTCCATCAAAAAGTGGGCTAAGGATATGAACAGACAATTCTCAAAAGATATACAAATGGCCAACAAACATATGAAAAAATGCTCAACATCACTAATGATCAGAGAAATGCAAATCAAAACCACAATGGGATATTACCTTACTCCTACAAGAATGGTCATAGTCAAAAAAAAAAAAAAAAAAGATGTTGGCGTGGATGTGGTGATCAGGGAACACTTCTACACTACTGGTGAGAATGTAAATTAGTACAGACACTATGGAAAACAGTGAGGTTATTCTCCACAACAGTGTGGAGATTCCTTAAAGAACTAAAAGTAGAACTACCATTTGATCCAGCAATCCCACTACTGGGTATCTACCCAGAGGAAAAGAAGTCATTGTACAAAAAAGATACTTACACATGCATGTTTATAGCAGCACAGTTTGCAATTGCAAAATTGTGCAAAATTGCAAATGCTCATCAATCAACGAGTGGGTAAGGAAACTCTGAGATACACACACACACACACACACAATGAAATATTACTCAGCCATAAAAAGGAATGAATTAACAGCATTTGCAGCGACCTGGATTAGATTAGAGACTATTATTCTTAGTGAAGTAACCCAGGAATGGAAAGCCAAACACTGTATATTCTCACTGATACGTGGCAGCTAAGCTATGAGGACACAAAGGCATAACAACGATACAATGGACTTCGGGGACTTGGGGGAAAGGTGGGGGGGGGTAAAATACTACAAATAGCGTGCAGTGTATACTACTCGGGTGATGGGTGTGCCAAAATCTCAAAAAGCACCACTAAATAACTTACTCACGTGACCAAATACTACCTGTACCCCAATAGCCTATGAGAAAAAGATATAATTCGTATTCAACACTGTACCCGCACATGCTCATCAACTGACTTTAAGGGAGAATCTCACAACCCTAGGGTAGGAAGTAGGTGAGGGAAAAGGTGGAGACTTAAGGCAGGAGAGGGAAAACTAGACAAAGAAAAAAGGCAGGCACTTAAGACAGATGCGGGAACTTCAAGAAAAAAATCTGACATCATAAAAACCCAGTGCAGAACTCTCAGAGCTGATGCTGGCTCATTTCAGCAGCCCACCCTGCCTCATCTTTCAGAATGTACTCTCTCTCCAAATACGTTTTTTACTCCTAATTTCTTTTCAATAAAGCTCGCTCTCAGAGCTGTTGCTGGCTCACTTCAGCAGCCCACCCTGCCTCATCCCTGCCTGTCCCTCCAAATAAGTATTTTAATCTTTATTTCTTTTCAATAAACCTCTCTACTATCTTTGAACTGCATCTTGGTCAAAATCTTTCGCCCAAGATGATGATTCTTACACTTTCCAGCAACAAATATTCTTAGATTTTTATTATACTTATGATCCTTTTTGTTTGGTTTTGTTTTGTTTTGAGTCAGAGTCTCACACTGTTGCCCAGGCTGGAGTGCAGTGGCACAATCTCTACTCATCACCACAACATCCACCTCCCACGTTCAAGAGATTCTCCTGCCTCGGCCTCCCGAATAGCTGGGATTACAGGTATACACCACTACACCTGCCTAATTTTTTTGTATTTTAGTAAAGATGGGCTGGTCTCAAACTCCTGAGCTCAGGCAATCCGCCTACCTTGGCCTCCCTAAGTGTTAAAATTACAGGGGTGAGCCACACACCCGGCCACATTTCTGATCTTTTAAACTTAGCTTCTGAAGTTTTTTTTTTTTTTTTTTGAAACGAATATATAAATGAAAAAAAAATCAGTAAATTAATAAATTGAGTAGTACATATAATATCTATCATACTCCACTAATGTAGATATGTTATACTACATTAGGATGACTAACAAAACTATCCTGACATACTAGCTCATTCTTAAATTTTAGAAAATATTGTCTTCACCTCTAACTTTCTTTGCATTTTGCTTTTCAACTTTGGCATTCTGGTATTGGTTGATTCCTGCTGATTGTCACTGATGCATATGGCAATTAGACAACCTCTCTCTTTGCAAATAATATTTTCTATTCTTCTAAAGTATATACAGTTTTGATATGAGTTATACTGTATGAGACTATACCACTCTCCATTAAACAAAATCCCCCTAAACATGTTGAAGAACAAATCATAGAAAGGGTATTAATTCATTATTTATTCCCTTTTCAAAATACTTATGTTTTTAATTTTATTTATTTTATTTTGGAGGCATGTACCTCCATGAGATGATTGAGAAAATATAATAGAACATTGATGCATTTTGAGAGAAACTAGATTAAGTAGGCTTAATTTAGAAGAATGTTAATGTTTGAATAACCATATAGAGTCTTACTAAAATTATAATTTACCATTCAAATAAGTATTTGCAAAGGAAATTTAAAGTTAGAAAACATTATTGTGAAAGTATCTATGCAGAAAAGTTGGAGCTATGCGTTCTTACATTTTAATCTTTGCTTATCTACTAATGTTGATGTAATCAGTGGCCCTGTCCTTGAGCCTCTTTTCATCTCACACTGCATATTCTCTTTAAGGGATTTCTTTAGCTCACTTCAATTAGTCACATATGGACGAAATTTAGATATCTCTAGTCTCACCCTCTCAATGTAAAAATAAATATATACATTGTCTGATGTTCATTTCTTTATAAAAGTTCTGCGGAGACTTGTGTTATTCTTTAGTAATCCCTCCTGTATTAAGCAATTCAGTCTAGTTTTTGAACTCTGCTCATAAAATCACCATTCAAAAAATATCACAAATTCAAACCTCAGGGTTAAATTTAAATACTTCTTCTCTATTACCATAATATTAAATGGTCTCCTAGTCTTTTCAATTCTACTTTAGAAATATCCTCTACTTTCTAGTTCCACTTCTGCTATCTTATTTTTGTTAATCCTCTCTTGAGAATTGCTGTTATGATTTAAAATATTTTTTCAATTCTATTTTATTTCATCTCATTCCATTTGTCAAACTTCCATCAAGATTTTTGTTCTGAAACTCGTTCTGATGTTTCACTCTTCCATTTCAATAATTTTGATAGCTCTGCTTGCCTATGGACCAATGTTAAAAACCTTAACTTGGTGTGGAGAACAGTATAATTTTTACCAATTTACTAATACAGCTTCATACTTCCACCGCTCCTCCAACACCCATGTTTTTCAGGTGCCCAGTGACTTTGCACACAGATAATTTTTTTCCCTCTTCCTTCTTTATTCATCTAGTACATGTCCACTAATCTAAGTTTACTTTTCTTCCAGTTTAAAGAAATTACATTTAGTTCTTTCAGTTATCAGATCAAATGGCCCTTCTTCCAGCTAGAATGTGAGATCATGAAAGGAATTTTATCTTGCTTTATCATATTGTCCTCAACGACTATCACGGTTCTTTGTATATATTTCAGAAAAATATTTATTGAACAGAGATAAAAACCTATATAGGAATAAAGTAAAATTATCATTTTGGCTATTAGTGAATATAAAAATGCATTAATATTATGAAATATTTCTCTACATTATTACAATAGATTGGCATGGGAAATAGCATGTTGTATATTAAGAGAGAAAAGATTAGGATAAAAAAGTTACTATAAATATATCACACATTGAAGTTTCTTTAATACAGTATAGAATAAAAGGTAGAGAAGCAACTTATCTTTAAATTAAGAAAACATTATGATTTACATGAATCAAACATGGACATAGAAAAAATACATGAAACTGTTGTACCACAACCAAAAAATGTGGTTCCATTCTAATAAAGGAATTTCAGGTTTTGTAATGACTGAGAAAAACTTAAATTGAATGAAGGAAAAAGGAATCAGAGATTGTGACATCTATGTGTGTATTTACACACATACACACTATATCTTTATAAACAATAGTAATCAGTAGTTCAACTGGAATGGAATATAGACATTTACAGTTTTAAGAGACTGGGAGGCGCTATACAATAATTTTTAACAGCCTTTTCTTTAAAGAAGTTTTAGCAAAATTGAGTAGAATGTTTCCCATGTACCCTCTGTTCCCACACACACATAGATTCCCCCACAACCAACACTCCCCAGTAGAGGGTGTGATGGTTAATACTGAGTGTCAACTTGATTGGATTGAAGGATGTAAAATATTGTTCCTGGGTGTGTATGTGAGGGTATTGCCAAAGGAGATTAACACTTGAGTCAGTAGAATGGGAGAGGTAGACCCACCCTCAATCTGGGTGGGCTCCATCTAATCAGCTGCCAACGTCGCTAGAATAAAGCAAACAGAAGAAGATGGAAGGAACTGACTTGCCCAGTCTTTGGCCCTTTATCTTACTCCCGTGCTAGATGCTTCCTGACCTCAAACATCAGACTCCAAGTTCTTCAGCTTTTGGACTCTTGGACTTACAACAGTGGTTTGCCACTGCAGAAGGCCACTGGGCCTTCTGCTACAGACTGAAGGCTGTGCTGTTATCTTCCCTACTTTTAAGGTTTTGGTAGTTGGACTGGCTTCCTTGCTCCCCAGCTTGCAGACGGCCTGTTGTGGGACTTCGGCTTGGGATCATGTGAGTCAATAATCCTTAATAAACTCCCCTTCACATACACTATCTGTTAGTTCTGTCACTTTAGAAAACCTTGACTAATAAAGAGGGGTACATTCGTTACAACTGATGAGCCTACGCTCACATTAGCATTGTCACCCAGAGTCCACAGTTTACATTAGGGTCCACCTTTGATATTGTACATACTACAGGTTTTGTTAAATGGATAATGAAATGTATCCACAATTATAGTATCACTCATAGT
Source organism: Papio anubis (assembly GCF_008728515.1). Lineage (NCBI taxonomy): Eukaryota > Metazoa > Chordata > Mammalia > Primates > Cercopithecidae > Papio > Papio anubis. The sequence continues at coordinate 101,202,687 of NC_044976.1, read as the reverse complement.
AGTTTCACTGTACTAAAATTTTACTATGCTCCCCCAGTTCATCTCTCTCTCTCTCTGTGTTTAACCTGTGAAAACCATTGATCTTTTTGCTGTCTCTATAGCTTTGTCTTTTCCAAAAGATCATAGAGTTAGAATCATATAGTATGTAGTCTTTTTAGATTGGATACATTTATTTAGAAGTATACATTTAAAGTTCCTCAACGTCTTTTCACGGCTCAATAGCTCTTTTTAGCACTGAACACTATTTCATTGTCTAGATGTACCACAGTTTATTTACCTGTGCATTTCCTGAGGGATATCTTGGTTGCTTCCAAGTTTTACCAATTATAAATAAAGCTACAAAAAGCATCTATGTGCAGGATTTTTGTTTGGACATGTTTTTAACACCTTTGGGTAATGCATGATAAGAGTTTTTTTAGTGTCTTCCAAAATGGCTATGACATTCTTGCATTCCCTCCAGCAATGAATGAGAATTCCTCTTACTCTACGTCCTCGTCAGCATTTGGTGTTGTCAGTGTTTTTGGATTTGGTGGTTCTAATAGGTATACAGTAGTATCTTATTGTTTTAGTTTGTAAAAGTTTGGTGGAATTCAGCAGTGGAGCTATCTGATCCTGTGCTTTTCTTTTTGATACTGATTCAATCTCCTTACTCACTATTGGTCTGCTCATACTTTCTGTTTATTCATTATTCCAATTGTATGTATCTAGAAATTTATCCATTTCTTCTAGTTTATCCAGTTTGTTGGTATAATTGTAGTAATTTCTTATGATCCTTTGTTATTTATTATTTATCCCTAGGATTGCTTTTTTATTGTTTCTATTTCTTTGTCAAATGGTTCATTTTATTCATCAATTGTTTTCCAAATAATATTTAATTTTCTATCTGTATATTCTTGTTCACCAAACTATTTAAATAGAATTATTCTGAACTCTTTGTCAGCCATGTCAAAGATCTCCACTTCTTCTGGGTCCATTACTAGAGATGTATTAGTTTCCTTTGGTGATGTCATGTTTTCCTGATTTTTCATATATATATATATATTTTTTACTTTGGTCCCTGTACATTTAAGGAGATGGCCAAGACTTCCAGTTTTGCTGACATTCTTTGGTGTCAATATACCTTTGCTATTTAGTCTATCCTGAGATTCTGGATGAACCAGCTGAGAGCAATCTTGGACAGGCAGACCTTGGTTTCAGGTTGTCTAGTTGGGTTCTGTTGCTTCCTGTGCTCTAAGGTTAAACAGTACTGTTGACTGCTGCATGGTCTGGTGAGACCATTGGCTGTCTGCCAGCAGGTGGATTTCCCATCTGGGCTCTGCAATAATCTCTAATTAGGCGAGGTTTCAGGTTGTCTTCCTGACTGGGCCATATTGTTGTTTACAATCTGCAGTTGGGTAAGGCTATAGGATGAGCTTCCAGGCTGAATGAGGTCTCTGGGGTTACTGTTCAGCCACATGAAGTGGCTAAGCCAGAAATTATGCCCCACAGGTATGTGTGGTCTTGGGCTCACCTCCTGGCCTACAGAAGGCTTAGGCAGAGAACTCAGGTGTGGTAGAGTTACTGCTCAATAGCTGGGGTGGGGCAGAGCCAGATGCCCCCTCTGCCAGTAATCATTGGCCTGCAGATGCTTCCCAGTCTAAGGAAGATTTAATGTGATCACCAGAACCTAATTTGATCAGATTGAATGGGACAATATGTTCCCTCTATGGGCACTCACTGACCTGTAGTTGCCTCTTAACTTGGAAGACTTAAGGAGAGCACCTGGGATGTGGCTTGCCACAAATTTTGATAACTTGTGTTTTCATTTTCATTTAGTTCAAAATGTTTTTTAACTTCTATTTTGGTTTATTTTACCCTTGTGCTATTTAGATATATGTTATGTAATCTCAAGTAATTACGATTCTTCCAGCTTTCTTTTTGTTATTGATTTCTAGTTTTAATTGCATTGTGGCCTGAGAGTATACATTATATAATTTTTATTAATTTAAATTTGATAAGATATTTTTATGGCCTCGTATGCAGTCGGTCTTGGTGAATGTCCCACATGAACTTGAGAAGAATATATATTCTGCTGTTATTGAATGAAATAGTCTATGTATGTCTATTATATCTAGTTGACTGATAGTGTTTCTAAGTTCTACTATTTCCTTCCTTCCTAATTTTCTGCCTCCTGGAATCTAGCTCTTTCACTCAGGCTAGAGTGCAGTGGTGCAATCACAACCCACTGCAACCTCCACATCCCCGGTTCAAGCGATTCCCCTGCCTCAGCCTCCCAAGTAGCTGGGATTACAGGCACCCACCAGTGTGCCCAGCTAATTTTTATATTTTTAGTAGAGATGGGGTTTCATCATCTTGGCCAGGCTGGTCTCAAACTCCTGACCTCGTTGTCCACCCAACTCGGCCTCCCAAAGCGCTGGGATTACAGGCGTGAGCCACTGTGAAGGGCATTAAACTCTCCATCTCTGATGGTGGATTCATCTATTTCTCCTTGCATTTCTACTAGTTTTTGTCTCAAATATTTTGACATTTTGTTGTTAGGTGTATACACATTAAGAATTGTTGTTCTTTTGATAAATAATCTCCTTATCATTACGTACTATCCTTCCTTATCATTGATAAATTTCCTTACTCTGAATTCTACTTAATCTGAAATTAATACTGCTACCCCTGCTTTCTTTTGATTAGTGTTAGTATGTTATATTTTTCTCCTTATCTTTACTTTTACTCTATGTGTGACTTTATATTAAGGTGAACAGTTTGTAGACAATATATAATTAGTTGAGTCTTGTTCCTTGGTTCACTCTGACAATCTCTGTCTTTTAATTGGTGCATTTAGACAATTGACATTCAAAGTGATTATTGCTGTAGATCAATACACCATATTTGTTACTATTTTCTATTTGTTGTTACTGGTTTTTGTTCCTTTTTGTCTTCCATTTTATTTATTAGAGACTTTCATATTTATTCCTACTTGTTTTAAAATTCCTGGTCTGATAATTCCAACATCCCTGTCATATCTGATTTTGGTTTTGATATTTGCTCTATTTTCAAACTGTGTCTCTTTTTTTTTAATTTTGCTTTTTAGTATTGCTTGTATTTTTTTTTTTTGATAGTTGGACACGATTTATTGGTTTAAAGGAATTTCTATCAATAGATCTTTAATAACGTAGTGGTAAGATGTGATTGTTGGATGTGAAGAGAGGAGAAGCATTTTACAATCCTATGAATAGGTCTCAGTTTTTTATTAAGCCGATACCACTGGACTGTGAAATTCACATGTAAATCTCTTTTTTTTTTTTTCTCCCTTCAATGGGACAAGATAGCTAGAGTGTCCTGGATTTGGATATTTCCTTTTCTTCACGTGCTAGAGACAAGTGGAGTTGAATATTTTCTTTCCCTTCGTGTTAGACTTTGTTAAAACCTCAGCAGTTTAGGGTCTGGTTAAATAGCTTCTACTGAGGTCAGACCTTGTTAAGAAGAACAGAATGCTCTGGCACGTTTCAAAATTATTTCTTTTCTTCTCCCCTTCTAGAAGCAGCAGGGGATATTTTTTCAATATTAATTGTGAGAATCTGGCTTACCACCTGTTGATAAGCCTCACAAAATTGTGGAGCCTCAAAATAGCTGGGTGTCCTTTGAATTATTATCTCTCAGGTTTGTTTTTGCTAAGCCTCCAGCAATTAATCCATCATAGTTCAGGTTTTCTTACCTCAGAGCTGGTTCCCAGAGTTGCTTTTGCTTGTGGGTTTCCGCTCCAGCAAGCTGCAGTTCTCTGCATTCACCTGTTGGGCTCTCCAATATTAGGAGCAGCAGATAGCTCTGTGACTCCACCTTTTTGCTGGATCTAAGAAGAGTTACTCTATTAATTATTATTATTAATATTAATATTTTGAGACGGAGCTTCACTCTTGTTGCCCAGGCTGGAGTGCAATGGCAGCATCCGCTCATCACAACCTCTGCCTCCCTGGTTCAAGCGATTCTCCTGCCTCAGCCTCCCAAGTAACTGGGATTACAGGCATGCACCACCACACCCGGCTAATTTTTTGTATTTTCAGCAGAGACGGGGTTTCTCCATGTTGGTCAGGCTGGTGTAGAACTCCCGACTTCAGATGATCCACCCGCCCTGGCCTCCCAAAGTGCTGAAATTACAGGGGTGAGGCACCACGCCTGGCCAACATTTGTTTTTTGTTTGTTTGTTTTGTTTTGAGATGGAGTTTCAATCTTGTTGCTCATGTTGGGGTGCAATGCCACGATCTTGGCTCACTGCAACCTCCACCTCCCGGGTTCAAGCCATTCTCCTGCCTCAGCCTCCTGAGTAGATGGAATTACAGGCGCCCGCCACCATGCCTGGCTAATTTTTTGTGTTTTTAATATACACGGGGTTTCACCCAGGCTGCTCTCGAACCCCTGACCTCATGATCCACCTGCCTCAGCCTCCCAAAGTGCTGGGATTACAGGAGTGAGACACTACCTCCCGCCCGAGTTGTTAATTTTTAAGTGGTTTGTCATTTTACTTGATGTAAAGATGGAGTGGTGACTTCTAGCTTTTTACATGCCAGACAGGAAATTGGAAGAGCACCATGCAAACATTTTAAAACTTGAATTAGTGACACACTGGTAGCCTACTTCCTTTGTTTTATACACTACCCTTTTCTTGATTAGGTTAATCACGGAGCCATCATGATCAGATGCACAATCTCCATCACATATACTCAACACCAACTATAACATTTGCAGTTAATATTTATCTGTCCACTGAATAATTCAAATAATTTTAGATAATGAAATCTAATGAATATACAACTAAATGTTCAGAAACTACATAGATATGTGGGTGAATTTTGCTAAATCATGATGCCAATAATGTCAAGTCATAGATTTCACCTAGAAAGTGTATATATATGCCTATGGAGATATTTCCATTTTAAAAACATTACAGAGAGATATAAAAATATATATTATTTTATTTTGCTATATAATTATACAAGAAAAAGAGAAGAAATCCAAAATATCTACTTTTTGCCAGTTGCTATTTTAGGTCCTTCATATACTACTATCTTTAAATTTTGACATATAATAGATTTTCATTTTGTGTGTGTTTATGATACAGTATATTTTATTTCCTTTTCTAAATTAGTTTCATGAAAAATATATATGAGGTAGTGAGGAAATGAAGCACTATTTTCTCCATCTCACATACTTAATTTCTGAGAGTTTTTGATTATGCTAGAACTGTTACAGGAAACAGGTCCTGACTCAGACCTCAAGAGAGGGTTCTTGGATCTCGTACAAGAAGGAATTCAGGGCGAGTTAGCAGTACAAAGTCAAAGTAAGTGTATTAAGAAAGTAAAGGAATAAAAGAATGACTACTTCATAGAGCATCCTTGAGGGCTGCTGGTTGCCCCTTTTTACAGTTATTTCTCGGTGATATGCTAAACAAGGGGTGGATTTTTCATGCCTCCCCTTTTTATAAACCATGTAAGTTAACTTCCTGATGTTGCCATGGCATTTGTAAACTGTCATGGCGCTGGTGAGAGTGTAGCACTGAGGATGACCAGAAGTCACTCTCGTCGCCATTTTGGTTTTGGTGGAGCTTGGCAGGCTCCTTTACTACAAACTGTTTTATCAGCAAGGTCTTTATGACCTGTATTTTGTGTTGACCTCCTATCTTATCCTGTGACTTAGAATGTCTTAACCATCTGGGAATGCAGCTCAGTAGGTTTCAGCTTCATTTTATCCAGCTCCTATTTAAGATGGAGTTGTTCTGGTTCACTTGCCTCTGACAGATCCTTAATCTAATAGTATTCCTGTCATGTCCAAACTGGGAATGAACGATACGGTAAATAATAAGCAAAGAGAAATAACAATTATTTGGATATATTATAGGAGAAAAAATAAATTCACAAATGTTAATTGCCTCTTCTATTCTTTTTGCTGAAATTACCAATGTTAAGTGTTTGTTGTATATATTTGCAAAATTTTATTTAATGTCTTTGCATTACTTTTATAACTATTTTATTTTTTAATTTTAATTTTTAAAAATTTGAAATCTTTCAAAATAAAAGATTTTAAAAAATAAACCTAAAAATGTATAAATCACATACCTTCTTTTGAAGTAAATACTTGTTTGCAGAATCAAAAGCAATATAATAACATTAAAAGGTTTTGGAAAATGGAGAAAAAAATGGTTCCAAACTTTACCAGTTTCACAATCACAGTTTTCACTTGGGTAAAGCCCAGGCTGATCATGTATTTTTGCACTCACACGTTCCTGTTTGTGTGTGTGGAGCGGGGTGCGGGAGTGTAGTTATTATTTTCATTATAACTTTATAAGCTATTATTTTCATATAACTTCATAGTATAAGTTTTTGTTTTGATTTTTACCCTATATTCTCTTATTTTCCTAAAATCTATCTTCTGTTAAATATAGTGACCATTTAGGTCAAACGTTTCTTTTTTAAAACCCAAAGTAGTATCATTTTATTATATAACCAATACACTATTGCATAGAAAAAGGTGGGATACACTTTTGTAAAAGCTCCCAAACCCCTTGCTTTTGATCAAACAGTGCAAAATTCTATCAAAGCTGCATATTTGATTCAGAAATGTATTATGAAGTCTTCAGTCGACATGGGCCTCAGGTAAATTTTAGCTCTCCTGAACCATTGGCCAAAAAAGAGCTCACGCCCTTCTGCCAGCCACTGGTTCTCAGTTGTCTGGGACACAAGGTAAGAACAGGTGCCAGAGCCCGTCAGTCACTGCAGGGGTGCTGTGCAGTGCACATTTGCCTTCAAAGTGTCTTTCTTTGATCTGTCAGAGCACCAGAGGAGATCTCAACAGGAACTAGGCATCTGGCCAACCTTGTCAGCTTTCTGCCAAACTTTTGATTACAATGCCAGAGAGGGAAAAACAGATTCAAAAAGAAAGTCTTCAGGGATATAGTTAAATATCCTTTTATTTCCAGTTTCCGTGGGGCAGGTGGAGGCAGGTGTAGTAACTAGGTGTTCACTAAATACAAAGAACAAGAGACAAGGGCTTTAAAAAGTTGAGATAGGCTGGACCTGGTGGCTCGTGCCTGTAATCCCAGCACTTTGGGAGGCCGAGGCAGGTGGATCATGAGATCAGGAGATCGAGACCATCTGGCCAACATGGTGAAACCCTCTCTCTACTAAAAATACAAATATCAGCTGGGTGTGTTGGTGTGTGCCTGTAAGTCCAGATATTCAGGAAGCTGAAGCAGGAGAGTCACTTGAACTAGGGAGTCGGAGCTTTCAGTGAGCTGAGATCGTGACACTGCACTCCAGTCTGGCAACAGAGCTGAAATAAATAAATAAATAAATAAATAAATAAATAAATAAATAAATAAATAGTTGAGGTGCATGCAGAGGCAAATTTCAGCTTCCTTATTGATACAGTCACTGATTTAAAACTCCCGTTGGACCATCATCCAAGGATGCTAGCCTAAAGATAGCTATTCCTGAATGTTCCAGATAAATATGAGATGATGCCAACATGGATCCCAAAATCCACTGTCTATAATTAGTGTCAAGTTGTTATCCAAGAGCAGCCAGCACAGCTGTTTTCCAGCTAAAGGAATTCATGTTCCAGGAATTCCAGAACAAAAGCAAAGGGTCTGGACTGGATAAAATACTCAACCTTAGGCAACTGAAAGTGATTGCTTATGGCTGTTGGATTTAGTGAATGAAATCCACGATCACAATCTTCATTGTGTCAGTAGCTCTCTATGCCCTGATCATACTTTAGCCACAGAATCTAGAATATTACCTGACATTACCTGATGAGTACTAAGATATGAGTAAAGGAATGATTAATACTGACCTTGAGTTTTTTCCAAAGGCTGTCCCTCAGCTCTCTGTTGTGTTTTGTTACTAATTATTGTTAAACATTGTTATAATTATTATTATAAGTTGTATATTTTCTATTTGTATTTCCTCTTGTTTGAGTATTTAATGGCCTTTATTTGCTTAACTTCATTTCTTTTTATTTATTTATTTATTTATTTATTTTTTATTTTTTTGAGATGGAGTTTTGCTCTTGTTGCCCAGGCCAGAGTGCAATGGCATGATCACTGCACCCTCCGCCTCCCAGGTTCAAGCCATTCTCCTGCCTCAGCCTCTGGAGTAGCTGGGATTACAGGTACACACCACCAGGCCTGGCTAATTTTTGTATTTTTAATAGAGACGGGGTTTAATCATGTTGGCCAAGCTGGTCTCAAATTTCTGACCTCAGGTGATCCACCCACCTTGGCCTCCTAAAGTGCTGGGATTAAAGGCATGAGCCACTGTGCCCAGCCTGCTGAACCTCATTTCTTAGGGAAAAACAATGTAAACTCTCTATTTAATTTTAACTCAATATTCACATCATTTAGTTTTTAAAAATTAATTGTAATAAGGATGATGTTCTTTATTTTTTATGTGATACACATTTGATTGCCTTTCTCTCATTTCATAAATACATGCTGACTACTTAAGGAGAGATTGAGTCACCTCTTACAGATGTTATCAGGTACATTAATCACGACTTGCTTTTTAACCTTCATTTTACTTCTTGTTTGTAACTGATTTTCATTACTTAAAATTCCAGTAGTGTTTTCTTCCAAGGTGCTTTTCTCTAAGGACATATAAAAATTGCCTACATGAAATATTTTGACATGTTATTTTGAAAATACAATTAAGAGCCAAGAAATGGATTAATATTTATGGAATCATTCAGTTATATAAATTATGTTTAGTATAGTCTAATGTCAAAATAGATTTTTCTGCAATAAAAAAGATAAAAGTTGACTCGTTAAAGAAGATTTTCCAGAAAATTCTACTTCACAGGATTTTAATGTTCACAAAATTTTAAGGTTCAAATTGAACTTGATTTGGAGGACTTAGGGTGATATCAGACATTTAAAAAACAAGATATTTGTCTTAATAAATAAGGGTTTTTATAATTTTCTCTTGCTATAGGTCAATATACTACATAGAAATGGAGTGTATTCTTTCATGCATTGTTCCCGAATTTTATTATCTTACAATTTTAAAATTTGATTTTTTCCCTTAATTTAGTGAGTTGCTAACAGTTCTAACTTGCATATATCTTCCCTCATCCTGGAGCTCTTGATTCCTTTATACTGCTCTATGTTTTCTTTTTTTCAGTCACACTTGTCATTTCCTAATATTTAACAAAACTTATTTTATGTTTTATTCTTTACTGTCTTATTCTTCCTTTTAGAGTTGGCTATTTGAAGCCAGTAATATGTGTATGTGTGCATGCATGTGTGTGTGTGTGTTCGTGTTTTCACTAATTACTGTATCCAGAGCACGTGGAGATCCTTCTGGCACTCAGAAACATATATTTAACAAATAAGCATTTGTTAAAAGAATGATTTTTAGACAGTGACTAAAGTAAAACTAATAATCTTATCTGTTTTCATAGGATGAAATGTTTCAGTGTGATGGAAGGATCACTATAAATTTGCTACGTACAAGCACAACTTAAGTTAGATATCAGAATACCTTAGCTTTTTATTTATTTATTTTTTGTTACCATTTCAACAATTGCAATTTAAATCTCACTCAAGTTTGCAATACAATTCCACCTATGGACCATGTTCCCAAATATGTGTGGTATGTATGAATAGAAAGGAAACTGGTAGTTGTGTTATATAACAAAATCGATATCTTAGGTAACTCATCAATCTCATTACTGGATATATACCCAAAAGAAAATAAACTGTTCTACTAAAAAGACACATACACTTGTGTGTTCACTGTAGCACTATTTATAATAGCAAGGAAATGGAATAAACCTAGGTGCCATATACACCATGGAATACCACACAGCCATAAAAAATGAAATCATGCCCATTGCAGCAACATGGATGCAGCTAGAGGCCATAACCCTAAGCATACAGTCTTAGGTCATCCTTATTACTTTTGTAAAACTGAGTTTATGTAGCAAACAAGGACAGACAAAAATAAATAAAATTTAAACATTTTTCTGTGTAAAACATTCATTTAGTTTTATTTTTTCACTATGAATACAGATTTCTGTATTTTGGGTGGCATTTATCATTTATATCATAGAAAGAAATTATGATTTACAGATTTTACAAGGTCATTCTGAACTTCAAAACTGAAATTTGTTATTTATTATAGAATTTTTCAATACTTTGAATTTATACATGACATTTACGAATGAAAGATACAGCTTACTAATAACTCTATGTCAGAAATTAGTAGAGAACAAATGGTTTTTTAATAGATTTTTCCTTAAAAGTTGCATCATCTTTTCGTTAAGAGAATTGTAAGAGTGTTTTGACATTATTTCTTCCATCTATGTAAATCCAAAGAAAAACATTAACGTGCAGTGGGTGTTAAGAACAACAAAGTAACTCTTGTCTTTAATCATATAGTCAATTTTATCCAATTGAAACAGTCATAAAAGATGCCTAATGAATATAGAAAAAAAGAAATAAAAATTGCTTTCCCAAATAAAAAAGTCTACCTACACTGTATATTTAGTTTATTTGTCAATAAATAAATAAATAAATAAAAATCTACTTGCCCTGGGCTTTTCTGCCTTTTTGATGAGGAAGTGGTTTAGCTGTCTTAATGATAAGCATTCATTTTTCTTACAAATTTATAGGCAGGATAATGATGAAAGTAGACTGTGAGTCATCATTTAACAATCCCAGAATTGTTTATTCTTAACAAGAGAAAAAGAATATCTAATTGAGAGGTGGGAGTCTGCACTTATGGTAATTTGTTAATCATTTCTGCTTGAACTTTCATCTGAAAAATTGTGCATTCTCTGAAAAATAAGCCAAAACCAAGACAAGAAATAAAAGGGCCCTAGTTTAGGAAATGAGGAAAAGGTCAAGAGAGGTATATAATGAAGGAATGATAGAGACAGAAATTTTAAAAAGTGCTATAGAAAAAAAGCAGAAAATACACCACTCAGATGTACCAATGACATTAAGTTATACATCCCAGTATTGAATCTCCATGTGACTGATTCTTGTTCAGCCTACTTTGTCATTGACATTATGAAGCATCATGTAAGAAGTAACCACTATGTAGCCTGGAAGGTCCATTAAGCATTTGTATTTTATAAAAATTTTGCCTGATCATAATTAAATCTTGCTAAACACAAAACTCAAAACAAATGAAAAGAATGTTTGTCTGAGTATTTGTTTTAGTCCATTCCTATGCTGCTAATAGATATACCCAAGACTGGGTAACTTAAAGGAAAGAGATTTAATTGACTCACAGTTCCACAGGGCTTGAGAGGCCTCAAGAAACTTACAATCATGACAGAAGGGGAGGAATACATCCTTCTTCACATGACAGCTGCAAGGAGAGATAAACGAGAGCTTAGTGAAGAGGTAAGACCCTTATAAAACCATCAGGTCTCATGACAACTTACTATCATGAGAATAGCATGGGGGAAACTGCCCACATGATTCAATCACTGCCCACTGGGTTCCTCCCATGACACATAGTGATTATGGGAACTAGAATTTGAGATGAGATTTGGGTGGGGACACATCTTACGACCTTGGCCCCTCCCAAATCTCATGTCCTCACATTTCAAAACACAATCATGCCCTTCCAACAGTCCTTCAAAGTCTTAACTCATTCTAGCATTAACTCAAAAGTCCAGAGTCCAAAGTCTCATCTTAGACAAGAAAAGTCCCTTCCATCGATGAGCCTGTAAAATCAAAAACAAGTTAGTTAATTCCTAGATACAATGCGGGTAAAAGCATTGGGTAAAGACATCCATTTCAAGTGGGAGAAACCAGTAAAAACAAAGGGGCTACAGGGCTGATGCAAATCTGAAATCCAAGGAGGCACTAATTAAATCTTAAACCTCCGAAACAATCTCCTTTGACTCTATGTCTCATATTCAGGTCATGCTGATACAGGAGGTGGGCTACCTCAGCTTTGGACAGCTCCACCCTTGTGGCTTTGCAGTGTACAGCCCCTCTCCAAGCTGCTTTCACGGGCTGGCATTGAGTGTCTGTGGATTTTGCAGGTACACAATGCAAGCTGCTGGTGGATATACCATTCTGGGTTCTGGAGGATGGTGGCCCTCTTCTCACAGCTCCACAAGGCAGTGCCCTAGTGGGTACTCTGTGTGGGGACTTCAACCTCACGTTTTCCTTCCACACTTTGCTAGCAGAGGTTCTCCATGAGGGCTCTGCCCCTACAGCAAACTCCTGCCTGGACAACCAGGTGTTTCCATACATCCTCTTAAACCTAGACAGAGGTTCCTAAATCTCAACTCTTGACTTCTGTGCACCTTCAGGCCCAACACCACATATAAGTCACCAAGGCTTGGGGTTTGCACCCTCTGAAACAAAGGCCTGAGCTATACAATGATCCCTTCAAGCCACAACTGGCATTGAAGCAGCTAGGATGCAAGGCATCATGTTGCAAGGTTGCATACAGCAAGGGGACCTAGGCCCAGCTCAGGAAATTATTTTTCTCTCCTAGGCCTCCAGGCCTGTGATGGGAAGTGCTACAGTGAAGGTCTCTGAAATGCCCTGGAAACATGTCAGATATATTTCTCCCATTTTACTGGTGATTAACATTTGGCTCCTTGTTACTTAAACAAATGTCTGCAGCCTGCTTGAATTTGTCCCGAGGAAATGAAGTTTTCTTTTCTGTGGCATCATCAGGCTGCAAATTCTCCAAATTTTTATGTTCTCCTTCCTCTTGAATGCTTTGCCACTTAGAAATTTCTTCCCCCCGATACTCTCAGTTATCTCTCTCAAGTTCCAATATCCATGGATTTCTGGGGCAAGGGCAAAATCTTGTCAGTCTCTTTGGATAGCAAGAGTAACCTTTACTCCAGTTTCCAAGTTTCTTATCTCCATCTGAGATCACCTCAGCCTTGATTTCATTATCAGCATTTTGGTCAAAACTATTCAACAGATCTCTAAGAAATTCCAAACTTTCCAACATCCTCCCATCTTCTGAGCCCTCCAAGTCTCTAGGGAGTTCCAAACTTTCCCATATTTTTCTTCCTTCTTCTAAGTCCTCCAAACTATTCCAATCTCTGCCTGTTACCCAGTTCTAAAGTCACTTCCACATTTTCAGGTATCTTTATAGAAGCACCTCCACTCTCTGTAGTATCAGATTACTGTATTAGTCTGTTCCATGCTGCTAATAAAGACATACCCAAGACTGGGTAATTTATAAAGGAAAAAGGTTTGATTGACTCACAGTTCCATGGGGCTCGGAGGTCTCAGGAAACTTCTAATCATGGCAGATGGGGAAGCAAACATGTTCTTCTTCACATGGTGGCAGCAAGGAGAGAAAAATGAAAGCCAAGTGAAGGGGGAAGCCCCTTATATAAAACCATCAGATCTCATGAAAACTTCCTCACTCTCTCGAGAATAGCATTGGGGAAATCATTCCTATGATTCAATTACCTCCCACTGGGTCCCTCCCACAACACATGGGGATTATGGGAATTACAATTCCAGATGAGATTTGGGTGGGGACACAGCCAAACCATATTAGTTTTTATTTTATTTCTCCTGATTTGAAGACAATTGGATCATTATCTCATCAAAATTTTTTGTAGCTTTAAAATGTTTTTGTAGCTTTTGCAGTAAACCATTTTAAATGTATTTTGGATTTCTTCTGAGTAGCATTACTTCTAGCTCATTTACTTTGTACTATTTTATCTGTAAATTATCTGCTACAAAGTACACAAATTAAATTGTGAAGTCTTTTAGGATTGTCAGATCATTTCCTTCCCCACATATTACTTCTGGCTAAATGTAATGGTCTGCCACTATCCAAAGGTAATGTTGAACACTTTACTAGAGAGGAAATTGAAATGTATGGCTCAATTTCAACAGACCTAAATAGTGTAATTATTCAGTCATTATTTGAATGCTATCTGCCTCTCAGTTCCCTTTCTCTCTTCTTGCTTTAGAAAAATAATTCATTTTGACAAACAATGCATTCAACTTACAGACAAAACTTTCCAGACTCTCTTGCAATAAATGGCCACATTATTAATCTGTGGATAAAGAGATATAATTAGGAGTGTTGTATCAGGCTTTAGGAAAAATGTTTAATGGGAGGAGCCTGAAGCTCTTGAGTAATGTCAAACCTTCTTAGACTATGAGTTTATCCTGAGGATAGGAGCTAGCCCTAGGTATCTGATGACTTTCTTGAATTGCCACATCAGCAAGGGAATGCTTACATTCAGGATTATTTTAAAAGAATAAAATCTTGTATGTCTAAGCCACTGCAAAACAATGCATATTTAAGTCACTATTAATACAGTTCTGAGATTGCTACTCAGAGAACTTGAATTGATTGCCTCTAGGAATATCTTACATATAAAGTATTTACTAGAAGAAAATAAGTGTTTTTATAGAACTAGTAGCTACTGATGTAGGCCGTAATTCACTTTCCCAATTATATATGCAAAAATATATTCAATTTGTGAGTATAAGGAAGTCAGCTGACATTTTTAAGAACCTTGAAACATGATCTGTGTAACCTTTGATTCAAAGACCTCTCAACTCTATGTGCTGTTTAAAAAGCATAAATCTATCTTTATTATACAACATGTGAAAAAGGAATAAAGACTTAAGACATTTCTTTATTTATATATTTATTTTTAACTGATAGAGAGTCTCACTCTCTTGCCCAGGCTGGAGTGTGGTGGCACGATCTCTGCTCAATTTAATCTCCGTCTCCCAGGTTCAAGTGATTCTCCTGCCTCAGCCTCCTGAGTAGATGGGATTACAGGCACACACCATGATGATCAGCTAATGTTTGCAATATTTTTAACAGAGATGGGGTTTCATCATGTTGGCCAGGCTGGTCTTAAACTCCTGACCTCGAGTGATCCACTCGCCTTGGCCTCCCACAGTGCTGGAATTACAGGCGTGGGCCACCACGCCCTGTCTGTCTTTTATTTATATCTAATGTAAAATTCACTGGGGAATGTCAATCATCAAATCTTATTTTAAAAACTGTTTATACAAAGTCTATTATCTCATTTGAATCTCAAAGGCAATAGGAGAGACATTTATTAATTTAGCTTCTTTATATATGAAATTAAGATCGGCTTTCAAACAGAAACAAATAGAGCTCTTATGTTAAATTTAATTTCCTGAACTTTAAAAACAGTTCTGAATACATTGAGGGAATGTGCCATTAAGTGGATACTTTCTCTGTAGTTTGGTCCAAATTTATATTCCAATAATTAATTCTGTAGTGTAGAAAAAGATTTGAGAGGGAAAAAATATGAATTTAGTCCTATACGTTCTGAGTTCTATGTGACTACAAGATGTTGAAAGTGATAAGGAGGCAATTGACTAAACAGATCTAAAGCCTGGAGTGAGGACAAAGAGTACCCCAGAGATTTGATAGTCATTAGCATATAGATGAGAAGGGTTGCTGCTATACAAACACTGCAAAGTTGAAAAAGCAATTGGCCAAGGATGGCATCCTGGAGTTGTAAGATGAGGATATGTCCATAAAGGAATATCTGAATGAGTAAGAGAGAACAAGGAGAGTTGGGTCACCTAAGGCAAGAGAGAAGAACTTTTCTAGAAAGGAGTAGCTGGCAGTTTTAAACTTGCCAGAAAAATCAAGAAGCACAAGGGCCAAGAAAAATCTACTGGATCTGAGAAAATAGAAAGTATAGGGAAAACATATTTTGTTTGAAGAAAGATAAAGATTCAAGAGGGTTGACGATTGAATGGAAAACCAAAAAGTAGAGATACATGATTGATTCTGTCTCTTTAGAGTAATGTCACTTTTTATTCTTTATTTCTAATTCTTATAATTAAGATTTCTTGTTCTACTAACTACTACCTTCAGGATAGTAAAGTAGTGATATCTACACATTTTGACCTCTCCTTTACTACGAAAAGACTACTTGTAAGTTTTCATCATTTAGCTGGAAATTGTCTTTGAGTTTTTGATAGAAATGTTATCATATCATACCCTATTTAGATTCCCCTTTAGAAATGTTAGACTTATTTCCTCCAGCTACTAGAAGTGTTGCAAGTAGACAGGTTTTAGCTGTCGAACTCCTATCTGGATTGCCTGGCTGAAGACAGCCACTTGATCTAAAGCTATTTCTTGGGACATCCAGCATAAATGACTAATCATCAAAGGATGTAGAGGCTAGGCTTGTTCATTGAGCTGGGGCAACTTTGAAGGATGATCCCCATTTCTGATCTCCTCATATAATCAGTGGAGGCTTCTTTTCAGATGGTGTTACAGATCAACATTTCCCTCTGCCTTAATCCTGCTTCCCCTACCCCCAACACCCTTCCACAAGAGTTGACTCTAGGTGTCTTCCCCAATAAACCAACAGTATGCTCATCATGACAGAGACTGCTTCCTAAAAAAGAAGTCAAATTGCAAAAATATTCTTTATCAGATTATTTGCTTCACATTTATATATAGTTTCTTAAATACATCTCCTCTTATTTTTTTATTTTATCGTATAAGCTCCTTGATGATTCTTGAACTATACTAGCAGACTGAAGTTAGACTCAGTTTTCTATCAAGAAGTTCTGAGGTTGTGAGTTTTCACATGAAATCAATAGAAATTGATGAAAGGGACTCAATATTTGCCTCCTGCCACTCATAGGCTTAAGATACACATATTTCTGACACATGGGAATTTTCTGTTTCCTTTTTCATGACAAGTATATGTTTAATTTATTTCAATAATATTTCATTCTATATTTTTATATTAAGACACAAGATTCTTCATTATTTCAGTAGATCCTGTTTCTCAAACCAGAAGTCCCAAATACTAGTACATTCCTCCTCAGTCTATTTTCTACACAAGAAGATGCACACACACACACACACCAGTTACTCAATAGATTATCTATATGAACATATTTTTCTGTATGATTGTAATTTTTATTAATACTATTTTGAATAGCTATAGAACATCTCTTTGTCTCAGGACAGATTCCCTAGAAGCAGATCCTGTGGCAGGATATGTGTGCAAGTGATTTATTAAAGCTGTACTCCCAGAGAAAAATTGGTGAATAGTGAAATACATAATATTGTTTGACCTTCCCAAAGCAAGAGAGCTGGGTTTTCAAATTCACTCACAAGTCAGTCACT
This sequence comes from Papio anubis, assembly GCF_008728515.1. Lineage (NCBI taxonomy): Eukaryota > Metazoa > Chordata > Mammalia > Primates > Cercopithecidae > Papio > Papio anubis. The sequence continues at coordinate 101,185,549 of NC_044976.1, read as the reverse complement.
GATTAAGGGCCACCCAGAGGGACATAGCTCTCAAACTCCCAAATACTACCAGCTCTCAGTAGCACAAGAACATTCCCCTGAAGAAAGTTACAGATGCAAGCCTACAAAGAAAGCACACAGAAGTAGGGAGTATGGCTTATAGAAGCAATAAAAGGATCTGAGTGCATCTGGCACCAATAATGTCTGCTCTGCTTATTTTATTATATACATCTATATATAAAGTACATTATCAAATATATACAGATATACTAAGATAGAGCTTATGTTTTCTAACTAAAGAGATTTTTAGACTCTTCAGTCGAACATGAGAATTAAGAATTCTTATCTGTAGGATACAAATTGCAAAACTGTAATAGTAAATTTAACAACATTAACATGTTCTGTAAATATGGTTTATCTCTCCTAAAAGATGGAAGTAAGGTGCAGGTAAGATGAAATACAGAATATTATGAGAATGAGATTACAGCATTTATATATACATACATACATAAGAATTACAGATCTTGTATGTAAACAGTGCTGAAGGAGGATAGAATGAGCACTGTCGTTGCTTTGACTTCTCTGGAGGTATGTAGAAAAGTGAAGGTAGAGACATCAGAAAGAAAATGGTAGGTTGATCAATCTATGACTGACCAGTGGTATGGAGACTTTGCTCAGAGTTCAAAAGCAAAGGTGAGTAATTACTTTGATATCACTGCTGAGGTAACTAAATCCATATCTAACTGCCCAACTAATTGAACTTGTAGAATGAGATTCTTGATTTCTCATCACTTAAAGAAACCAACAGTTATTTATGTTGCCACATAGTACTTTTTATTTATTCAGAATTTTAAACTAACATGGTTATCATTACACACACACACATATACACACTAACTTGATACTTTAATGAAGTTTAAAATAACAAATAACACTGGAACATTACCCTTGGAATTTGTGATTTATGCTTGTTCTGGGAAAATGTTTTAAATAATTATTTATTTATTTTGCATTGAAAAAGATGACTACTTAGATTTTTATGTCTTCTAATACAGACTAATGAAAGAAAAATATAAAATATTTTTCTATACAATTGAACATAATGATGTAATCTAAATTGAGTTGAACATATTAAATGTCCTAAATAGCATGTTTCAAAGAAAAATTTTAACTTTAGTCTTTTCTTTCATAGAAATACGTGATTTTGCAAATAGTTTTAAATACAATAGAACATTAAAATTCTAATCTTATTAGCCAATCCCCAGTTTCTTGAGAATCAGCTCCTAAACAATAAGAAATAAAACAGATCATTCCTTTTAAAATTATGTAAGCATTTAAAATAACATTTATGTTTTAAGACTACACAATTAAGAAAAGTCTGACTTGGGTTTTAAGAATAAACTCCTACCAGAACCTTCATTCCAAGTTCTCTCAAAATCACACTATAGTAAATTATAAATTATATTTAAACTCTTAAGAAATCTCAAAACAGATTTTATCTGAATCTCTGAGGTAATTTCATAAAGCTGCAGTGCCCCCTGGTTGCCATTTTATCCACCATTTCTAGCCAGCCTCTGTCTGATACTACTCTATGAAATATTCTTAAACCTGCATATCAAAGAGCCTTCTAGAAAACAAACATGTTACATTGAAATGAACCAATCTGGGATATAAATGTTTTAAAACTTCGCAATAGTCTAACCATTGTAACATGATAGCTGGAAATTGGTAATTTATTGCATTCTTATTTTTACTTTTTTTTTTTTTTTGGTATTGAAGTTAGTTGGTTTTAAGTTTTGGGTTTCATCTGAAAAGTAGTGTTTCCCCGTTAGTTATAATGTCCACACTGATGAATATGGATTATTGTAAATTTTAAACACAATGAAAGTGCTAATAGTTTTCAGAACAATTCGGGTTGTTTTGTTTTGTTTTGTTTTTTACTTTGAACATCCGTTTATATGCATAGAAGACAAGAAAGATAAATATCACAAGCAAGGACTGATGATATGAGAAAATTTACCACTTTTTTAAAGTTGTGCATTAACAGTTGTATTGCTAACACAAATAATAAAATCATATAACTGATTAAGTAATATTATTATTATTTTATTTTTATTATTATTATTATTTTTGAGATGGAGTCTCCCTCTGTCACCCAGGCTGGAGTGCAGTGGAGGGATCTCGACTCACTACAACCTCCACCTTCCAGGTTCACGCCATTCTCCTGCCTCAGCCTCACGAGTAGCTGGGACTACAGGCGCCTGCCACCATGCCTGGCTAATTGTTTGTATTTTTTAAGTACAGACGGGGTTTCACCGTGTTAGCCAGGATGGTTTTGATCTCCTGACCTCGTGATCCGCCCGCCTCGGCCTCCCAAAGTAAGTAATATTATTAATTAAACAAAACGCACACCCTTAATATGAATAAATTAATTGACAGAATTTAAAATTAGTAGGGTTAAACATAAAGGTTATTGGAAAATGTATTAATAAATCAATATTTTCCACAGAGAGAATAATAATATCAGATAAGTTATAGCATTCATTTTTCATATTAAACAAAGTAGTCCATTTTTTAACATCTTAAATATGAAACATAAGGTCAGAATAATTTCAGTAAACCTTAAGAAAACAAAAAAAAAAAACAAAGGATCCAGTCAATGTTAAAACTATTTTCTCTATTATCTCAAAAATAGTTTAGTTTTAAAAACAGAATTCAATCAATGACAGGCAAAAATGGACTGTGGATCACCATGTCAGGGACGCCTGCTTGAAACTTGAAATGTTCCTTTATGAAAGTATGCACCTAATGAAATCAATATTAATGATATATTTTATTTTTTAGTATAAATCATAACAAGGAACGTGCCAAGGTTGTGAAAACAACTCACTATTCAACATCATTTTTTAGGTCCTTAGTAACTTTAATATTAGTTTTGACAACAAATTATACAAAAAATTTCGCTAAATAAATCACCACACTTTCAGTCAAAAAAACCAACAAACCAAAATCCTAGTTAATAGGCTATTTTCAATTTAATAATTTATACTGCTGGGACTGGTAAATCCTTTATTGAAAAACCTACAACTAATCAAAACTCACCTTGAAGACACCGATTAGAAATATTAATGATAACACCAAACTTATCATTTAGCAGATACAAAGTAAAAAATCCTGAAGTGAAATTATTAAATACAAATGAAATGCTTCACTAAAAATCTACATACTGTGTATAGTTTAAAGAAGGCTAAATTAAATTTTATAAACAAATTTCACTATGTGCATTTAGAAGATTAAAAAAGAAAGCTTCCCACTTGAAGCATCAATTAATTAATATTCAAACCCTATTCCTGAATGTTGTATTTTCCTCCAGGGTTTCCTTAGGATGAAAAGGCAGTTGTTATACAAAAATGCTAACAAAGTGTTATGATAAACCCATCTGTGGGAATTCCTCAGTTGCTAGTACAAGAACAATTAGAGGAGCTCATGTGAGCAGCTCTGCATCATTTCTTGGCTTCGACAAGCAGCAATGCGTATAACATTTCAACAATATCCTCAGAGGGAGTAATTTCAGAAACAACTGGGAAATACTCACCAAAGATGAAAGTCTGGCAAGAAAGTATTCCAACTCAGGAACTTGCTGCTTGTAATTCGAGGCATGAAACATTTTTAGGAATTGCTTAACACTATAGCATCGTTAAACCTTTAAAAAAGTGGAAAGAGTAATGCCTTCATCATGACATTTATTGTTTCCAATTAATGTATTCTTCTTGTTTAAATCATAAGTTATTTATTTTGAAATACATACATAGAATAAAAGAAGAAAAATTGTAAGTTTTTTTTCTTAAAAATCCAACTCAAATTGTGAAACAAACTGTAAAGCATAGTGGTATGGTTAGAAACAAAGGATGATGGAAGTATAAGGGAATAAATGAAGTGAAAAAGAATGCTTCTTATTAATCTGAATTATTCTGCTGACTTTTAAAACTTATCAATAGCTTTGCTCATAAACTCCTGCCCCAAATGTGTCTGCTCCAGAATTTGCGACTTAACTAACATCAGAAAAATCATCATCATGATCATAAGGTGACAATAATTTCATTTCACAGTGTGCAGTAACATATTTCACAGAAGATGAAGTACAGGGTCAGTTTTACATTTTATCATGAAGAGAAAGATTCATAGATTCATAGAATTTTAGATTGAAGGTCAAAGTCAGCACTAATGAGTAAGACTGGAGGTGTTAAAACAAGCTCTGAAGTGACCAAGAGTATTATGCTTGCCAATTTTTTGTATCTCAGTTTTTAAAAACAAACTGATAATAAAGCCAACCTGTCAACTAATATCCCATAAATGTCAATCTCAGTAGATAATACTAATTCACCTGAGCCCATCTATTTAGGCCAAGAGCATGCTCAACTCTCTTGATGCATAATAACTCAGACCTCTTAGTCAATAACCAGTATTCTAGATAAAGAAATAGAAAAATTTTAAAAAGTTATTATCTTTCCGTGACATGTTTTGTGTGACTGGCTTCCTGAAATGTTCTATTTGAAATGGTATATTTGTTTTTCATTTGTAAGTTCATTTACACAAAATTGTATCCACTATTTGTAATTTTCATTTTAATGATAACCTCTTCTTCTCTTTGTCCTCTGTACCGTCTCTCTCTGATCTTTTTTGACAGTGAATTAAGGTAGCCCACATTCTTGTTAACAGCAATAAGTGCTAAAGGCACCTGAGGGCAGCTCTCAATGAAGGTAGATTACCTGAAGAAAATGCAGTGTCTATATACTCTGTAAAGAGGAAGACTGTCCTAATGCTAATGCTTCAAATTGAAGTGAGAGAAAATTTAGATAATTTCTCTGCAATCCAACCAAGGTAGAACTGACTGACTCATCTTAGTGTTTGCTTAGAGTACTATATTATTATCCATTTCAGTTAAGATAACATTCTTAAAGATTCGCTGAATCCAATATCTCTAAATGGCACTCATGCCTGTAAAATGTAATTTTATCTCTGGATATTAACTTAGTTTAATTTATTTCCCATACCTTGTGGTCAGTAAAGGAAATATGTGTATTGCAATTTAGGTTTATAAGTACTTTGAATCAAATTCAATCTCACAAAACTATTATAAGAACATACCAGTCAGATGATGAATAGTTCACACAATTATTTTCAGTATAATCTGATATTTCAGTATCTTCATTAAATCAAATGGAATTTTAGTTTATCATATATTCATCAGTTTTACTATTTAAACAATAAAGATTCAATCCTTTAATTGAATCTTTTCAATTGTTATTTCAGAAGAAAAAATAACATGACTTTGGCTTAGGTTAGGGGTTCTGTTTTTGTGTTCAGAAATTCATTCCAGAGCTCCACATTAAAATACAGGAGCTAGGCAGTGGTCCTTTCAATCTGTGGGGCAAAAAATTAAGAGCATTTAGCAACTGTTTAGCTGATATCTGGGCCGAGGAGTGGGAAGAATTTGCTATGGAGATTATCACCTTTCCAAAGATTTAATATATAGCACAACACTAAAGAAAAAGGAGAATAACGACACTAAAAATACCGATGTTTTGCTTTATTTTGTAGTGAGGTTTGCTGTGACTAACATTGCCAACTCAAAGGTAGAATAATTGATCAATATACGTTAACCAGTTTTGGAAATATGTAACATTACACATTATTATAATAGCTAATGCTAATAATTTTTAAAAGCTTGTTTTTGGAGAGATGTCATTATATTCTAGGAAGATATGAATAATTAATTTTGCCCACTTATGTTTTCAAAGTCTATTTCAGAAGATTACTTGGTTACAGGTACATATTATGGTATATCTCATTTTACTTGCTAAATACGATGGCTTTTTCAATGGTGAAGAAAATAGTCAACAGTCAATTGTGTTTCTCAGGGAAGAATAACTTTAGGAGGTGAATCAGATTGTTCCACAGGTAGAAAAACAAGATGTACTCATACTGTTAAGACACAAAGGTGTATATTAGGTAGTACCATTCAGGACATAGGCATGGGCAAAGACTTCATGTCTAAAACACCAAAAGCAACAGCAGCAAAAGCCAAAATTGACAAATGGGATCTAATTAAACTAAAGAGCTTCTTCACAGCAAAAGAAACTACCATCAGAGTCAACAGGCAACCTACAGAATGGGAAAATTTTTGCAATCTACTCATCTAACAAAGGGGCTAATATCCAGAACCTACAAAGAACTCAAACAAATTTACAAGAAAAACAAACAACTATCAAAAATTGGGCAAAGGATATGAACAGACATTTCTCAAAAGAAGACATTTATGCAATAGCAGACACATGAAAAATGCTCATCATCACTGGCCATCAGAGAAAATGCAAATCAAAACCACAATGAGATGCCATCTCACAAGTTAGAATGGCAATCATTCAAAAAGTCAAGGCTGTAGGTGCTGGAGAGGATGTGTGGAGAAATAGGAGCACTTCTACCTGTTGGTGGGATTATAAACTAGTTCAGCATAGGTAACAGACACATGAAAAGGGTAAAGAGGACCGGTGCAAAAGTTTGAAATAATTTTTCAGAGTGCAATTTCTAAATGTAGGTTAAATGGACTAGCCTACATTATATACAGTTCATCTGTCAATGAGCTAAAAATTCTGAAGCTATTTTATGTATATTCTAAAATTAGAAAGTAAATAAGTACTTTTTGGATATGAGAGCCAGTATTCTCAATATTATAGAACAGAATTGCAAACGTGGAGACGAAAAAACAGGTTAGAATTAATATGATCCAGTTGGATATAAATTAGACGGATCTTATGAACTTATGGTTAGCTATATAATATCCCATTCTAATAAAAGAGCGAAGGGGTGGCCTGCCCCTCCACACCTATGGGCATTTCTCCTAAGATGGAATGAGAGACTTGAGAAAAGAAATGAGACACAAAGTATAGAGAAAGAAAAAGTGGGCCCAGGGGATCTGCGCTCAGCATACAGAGGACCCACGCCGCACCAGTCTCTGAGTTCCCTCAGTATTTATTGATCATTATGTTTACCATCTTGAAAAAGGGAAGTGGCAGGATAATACGATCATCGTAGGGAGAAGGTCAGCAGTAAGACATATGAGTAAAGATCTCTGTGACATAAGCTTAAGGAAAAGTGCTATGCCTTGATATGCATATGTAAACATTTCCATAAACCTATTTAGTGCATACAGAGCAGCATTGCACTAGCAAGTCCCACCTTTCGCCCTAAGGCGGTGTTCTCCCTTCACAGTAAATAGAACATATAATCAGGTTTTACACCGAGATGTTCCATTGCCCAGGGACGGGCAGGAGACAGATGCTTTTCTCTATCTCAACTGCCAAGAGGCCTTCTTTCCTCTTATATTAATCCTCTTCAGCACAGACCCTTCACGAGTGTCAGGCTGGGGGACAATTAGGTCTTTCCCTTCCCACGAGGCCGTATTTCAGACTATCACATGGGGAGAAACCTTGGACAATAGCTAGCTTTCCTAGGCAGAGGTCCCTGTGACCTTTGGCAGTGTACCTGTGCCTGGGTACTTGAGATTAAGAGAATGGTGATGACTTTTCACAAGCGTACTGCCTTCAGGCGCTTGTTTAACGAAGCACATCCTGCACAGCCCAAAATCCGTTAAAACTTGAGTCACCACAGCACATGTCTCTTGCAAAGACAAGGTTGGGGGTAGGGTCACAGATTAACAGCATCTAAATACCGAACAAAATGGAGTCTCTTATTTCTACTTCTTTCTATATAGACACAGTAACAGTCTGATCTCTCTTTCTTTTTGGGCTAAAAATTCTGAAGCTATTTTATGTGTATTCTAAAAATAAGAAAGTAAATAAGTACTTTTTGGATATGAGAGCCAGGATTCTCAATATTATAGAACAGAATTGCAAACGTGGAGAGAAAAAAACAGGTTAGAATTAATGTGATCCAGTTGGATATAAATTAGACGGATCATATGTACGTATGGTTAGCTATAAAATATGCCATTCTAATAAAAGAGAAGATGATAAATGGTTGAAAGATGATCCTAGAATATTGTGGTGGTAAAAAATTAAAAAGTGCTCAAAAAATGATGAAAACATGTCAAAAGGACAGGAAAGCCAGCTTGAAGAGGATTCCATTGCACCCACAAAATTATTTTTATTGCTCAAATCTGGTGAATATGAGCAACAATAATAATTATAGTGACATGTTATAATCCATAGAGTAGTATTAGTGTGTATTAACTTGTAATCAATCTACAGATAAATGGATATGGAGAATGTTTTGCAGAAAACATGATAAAAATATTATTTGGAAGCCACGAAAGCAGTAATTGTTCAGACAACAATCTTCAATGAATGCTACTATTAATTATATATTGATAAAAGAATGATAAAAATAGAATATTTGCATAGTTTTTAAGTATCTTCCTGCAAGATGCTTATTAGTAATTTTACATTGGAGACGGAAGACAGACACCAAGTTAAGGATGTCATTACATTTAACATTACCAGTGATGGAGCAACATAGTGCGCCTTCTGACATGTTGTAGTTGAAAGAACACTGCAACATTCTGTGGTCCTCCTGGCAAATATGCCTAACCTGAATCTCATTACAAAGAAAATCAGACAAATCAGAACTTTAGAGAAATCTACAAAATAATTGCCCTGAACTTTCCAAAAGTATAAGGTCACAAAGAAATGTAGGGGGAATATTCTAGAGTAAATGAGACTAAAGAGAAAAGACAACTAAAGCAATGTGTAGTCCTGAATTGGATCACAGAATAATTGGTGCATTTTAATGAGGCTTGTAGGTTATATAATAGTAATATGTTACTGTTAATTTTCTGAAATTTTATAATTTTGCTGAGATTATGTAATACAATGTTCTGGGGTTTTTTTAGAAAATTACACCGAAGTATATAGTGTTAAATGTCTTTGCAACTTACTCCTGAAATTAAAAAATATTGATGTCTGCAGAGTTAGAGAATGCTTGATTAAACCAGTGGTGCCCTTGGCAAATCTGGGTGAACAGAATTTGTGCATGTTTTCTGTTATTTTTATAAGTCAAAATTAGTTTTTAAAATAAATTCCAATCCTGGAAGAGTGGACTGGATTGGGTCATATTCTCTTGGCAGGGTGAGGGAGTGGCAGGAAAGGCCTAGATTGACAGGCTCCCCAGTGCCACAAAAATGGGGAAGGAGTAATCTCTGATGGAACACACAAGGGCATTTATCAAGGAGTCAAGCAAGTGATATTTGTCAGATCAAAGAGCAGATGTCCCCCACAGAGAGAGTTTCTTCATTTTAGTTATTGGATAAGCATTTGCAAGATAAACTTGTAGACAAGATAAACAAATAAATATATTTTTAGACTGCATATGTATAGTTGTAGTTTGTTTAAAAAATAGTTGTAAAGAGTACTGATTTTTTGAGTTTTCATGTAAATTTAGTCTAAATTAAGAGAAAGGTTTTTTTTGCTGTGACAGCAGACTCTGAGTTTGACATAGGGCTGTTCAAGTATTTTTATTGTGATTTTTGTGTCGAGAATAAAGGTATGGCTACCGCAGTCCTTGCTGACAAAGTTTTGGTTGAGATAGCTAATATCTTTGATGACAAAAACTTAAAAGGATTAGAAGATTGAACTATTGGACAAAAAATATAAAAGGCTATGATAACAGAGATAAATATAATTATTGTTTTTAGATTCAAAATAAATATTAAATAAATACAGAAACAAGGATACCCACAGTATCCTGATAAAAAGAGACTGAGAGAAGGAAAAGAGATTTGAAGAGGCTAAATATGCACACAGCTTCCTTTAAAATCCCTGCCCAAGATACAATCCATTTCTTTTTCTCTTATGTATATTCATGCTCTCCTGCATGACTGAAATAGCTCAAGAGAAGACTAAGGCCCATCTGATTTACAGACAAGAGAGTACTTTATTCACCTTAGCCTTTCTAACCACTTTATGGAAACAGGGTGTTTCAGAATAGCTCTGTTTGCAACTGAGTTCAGTAGGGGCAAACATATCTTGTAGGTCTACTTTCTTTTCACCTTTCATGGACTGATGACTTAAGAGCTTCTGTCACACTGGCTGTCAAAGCAGGTGTATATATTTGGATGAACATACCAAAATAAAGTTTATATAATTTCTTATCTTCCCATATTATTCCTTTACCTTAGCCCAGCATCTCCAAGGCCCACAAATGTTTCTGAAGCAAGCAAGGGTGAATGTGAGGTAAACATCAGAGTAAGTACCCTCCAGACATTAGTTTTGAGAAATTATTGATGAGCCGATTCAGCTCTCAGCAGGAACACTGGGATGATTAAGAAACACCCCTCTCCACAACCCAATCAGATGTAGTGAGGTATCTCTCAGAAGAGTGAAAGAGTACGCCTATGAATGTGACCTTCAAACTAAAATCAGAAACAAATGTCTTTGTGAAACTCATCTCTAAACTCACGTTTTGGTTCTGGACTCTACTGCTTAGCATTAAAATAGTGCCTGAATAAATCTGACAACATATTGATTAGAACTATGTATACTCATCCTAGTAACTAAAGACTGACATTTCTTAAAGTCACATAATTCTAATGAAAACAGTCAGACTATGTATTTTGCATCTAGGAGGTGTAATAGCATCTTCATGGGAGAGTCCAGACTAAACATGACGCTCCACAAGTTTCTTAACATAAAAGATGAGGTAAATAAAAGATTATGTGGCTTGAAAATAAGCAATGACTGCAGAACTTTTGAGCTGAAACTGGATATTCAATGAAATTCAATGAAATTCAATGTCACTGAATTTCCATATTTCTCTAATTGGCTCTTCACATACACACCCAATGATGTGATGAAAATGATACGTGCACGTGCGAGCACGCACACACACAGTGTTAGTATCAGATAATTCCATACAAAGGAAATCCTTGCCTTATCACACTAAAAACAGACATCTAACTTGATGCACCAGGCCTCTTTAAAGGCAAAAAATTCTGCTCTAGGCTACAGCTGCTGGAAATAGTCCCAAGGTTCCTGCTAATATCAGAATTTAGCAAAAAGCCTCCTATCAGTGTATTTTAACCATTTGGGAATTATGTTAGTATTTCTTCTTATCATATTTTTTCTTCGATGTTGATTTTAACAGCTGAAACATATTAATACACACACATACACACACGTGTGTACATATATGTGTGTGTTATATGTGTGTGTGTATTAATATGTATATACACACACACACACACACACAAAGTCTCATCCTACCAGGCAGTGCCTTTTTCCAACCTAGTGTTTATTTGATATTCAAATTAGATGAAAAGAGGAGGAGAAGTCTCTCTAACTCCTTAGCCCATATGGACCAGAGTATGTATTTCTATTCTGTGGAAGTGGAGATCTGCTAGACCCCAAGCTTTCTGGCAAACATTCACTGATCTCCAAACCTGTGAGTATCCTGGTAAATGATTATTAGTTGTTATTTTAAAGTTTTTGTCTGCTAAACCATAGGCCATATTGTTTTATATTTTCTTAAATGTTGATATAATTCATCCTCATCTTTTCTTAGTTCTCCTTGTTTCCAAATTTAGTCAGAACCACAGATTCTCACAGCCTCCTTCTCCCTCTCTCACTAGTGAAATGTCAAAAGTGGGAGAATATGAATCATTAAAAGTAAACATTTAAGAGCTTGGCAAAGCAATTTTCTATTTTTTTCCCAAAGTTATGTTTCACCTGCAGTATTACTTACAGATAATAGCACTGTGGAGCTCTTCTGTTGAAAATCAATAGTGCAACACATTTGGTGACCGTCTACATTATTCCAACCAAACATCAACAGAGACGGAACATGGGGTATTGTAGAAAGATATTTTCCTAAATGAAAAAGATGGGACAAAAGATAATTAATGCCAATGCAATCATTCTGTTTTCTGCTGTAAGTGTGTCAGGTTCCTAAAAGTTTAACTATTTCTCTGAATATTCAGATTCTCTGATTCAGTTTAAAGATACAAAGGTAATTGATACTACAGATTGCTATTCAATAAATAAGTTGGAAATCTATCACCTGGTCACTTAAAGGCATTAACATTTTCTAAAAATGTAAGAAATAAATGCCAAATTTTGACCAAAGAGAGCTCATATTTAAAAGCATAATTTGTGGAAATATACACATCTCAATCTTTGAAACCTATTTTTGTACCTTGGAGCTAATTATTGGAAATAAAATGAATGCATATAAGAAAACAGACATTATTTTAACCAGATTCAATACCCAAGTCTACTCAAATCCATTAAAAATTGTTCCAACCCAAGAAAATACATCTAGAAAATGATGTAAGCAAAATTATGGTGAGAAATAGTTATTTCTGGAATTATGTAACAATATATTCTTGTTTTGCTTGTAAATAAAAGATACTATAGCACAGTTGATGCTTGTTTAAACTTTGCACACAAATATGCAAAATGCCAACTGGATTCAATTTATCCTGTCCTAATTTGAATTAACTTGACGGGTCTTTTGACACATACTGAACAGACTAATTGTTGCTTATTTGGGTGCACTGAATCAGTGAACAGCGCAATCAGAATCCAGGCAGATGTTCAGGGTTTCTTTGATTGCCCGGAGCCTGAGGTTGGAAAAGAAGGAGAATCATTTTGCTGATTTACTTTTGTTAGTATCTGTCAAGGCACAGTCTGCATTACAAATACAACTGTTCAAATAGGCATACTCTGCTAAAGAGTTGTGGATAATAGATAGGAATACTAATTATAATTTCATCTTTTGACACATTTGAATTTGTGTGGTTCCTGTAATCAGGTTTTGGCAGGGGTAAAATTGCCCCAACATATTTATTTTCTTCTTCCCTTATTTTTTTCAATATTATAACCTGTTTTAATGTTGCTATTAATTTATTATGATCTGTTTCAAGAATACAGAAAGCTGTAGGGTAATAAAAAAGATAATAAAAAAGCTACCACCCTTAGTGTCCACTTTGTCAAATTTTGTATTATGTATTACTTACTATGTTATTTTTTAAAAATCTGGAATCTTACAGATTCCATTGAATCCTCTAGTGAATGAGTGAAAGAGATAAATAGAGGTTAATAAACTCCATAAATTATTTAAATTCTTGTTACACAATTATAAGTGTTCTCAATTAAGAGTAGAATTGGGTACATCATTTAGAAAAATTTAACAACCAATTATATCAAAAGAGTGAAACAAATCTAGAGTTAAATAGCTCAGAGGTCGTAAAGTGACTTCTTAAAATTGTCAGGGATCCATTTTATCACATATTTCTGGTTTCTTTATGTTGTCTATTCTATGATTTTGTGTTCTGCATGTCTTATGTGTTTTTGTATTGGATAGTTCATTACTTTATTTCTAATGGGCATGCAAAATTCTTTACACGTTTAGGATACCAGTCTTTTGTTGGTTTAATCTGTTAAAAATATCTTTCTACAGCCAACCACTTGGTTTTCACCTGTAAGTCCTTGCTGAAGAGATATTTTTTTACTTTTAATGTCATAGATTTTAATAATCATTTTCTTTTTCTGCTGAGTTTTTCAGTCCTTCTTTAAACAAAAATATTTTTGGCCAAAAAGTATTTCCAAGTCAGAGGTTTTATATATTTTCTTCTAAATGTTTCAAAGTTTGCTTTTCATCATAGTTTTTCATACACTGAGAAGTGATATTATGTATAAAATGTGATTTCAATTTTTCTTTGAATAAAAATAATAATCTCATCACAATTTTGTCACTATTTCTCTTTAGTCTTTTTGCCTTCTTTTCTATCCTTCTCTCCTCAATTTCTTATTAGACATATATGAGGTCTTCTCATTATTTTTCTACATATCTATTACTTTTATAAAATTGTTTCCTCCTCATTTAACATGTCTTTTCTTTAGTCTGCGTAATATTATCCTATGAAAATACCCAAGAAACCCACAACCAGATTAACATATGGAACAGTAGTAGCACCCAGGAAGCTCCCTATTTCCCATTCTCAGTTCACCCCCACCTCCCACCAAGTAATCATTACTATGCTTAGTTCTATCACCAGTGGTGAACTTTATATCAACTGATATGCATTCTTTTATGTTTGACATCTTTAAGATGAGTGAGAGTCATCCATGTTTCTGCAGGTAGCAATAAGTTGTTTACTTGTTTTTAAATATTCCATAATGGGTGTACCAAATACATTTATTAATCCTACAACATATGCTCTCCCCACACGTTTGAGAATATTATATTGTTGCTATGAACATTATTGTACATATATTTTATTGTACATAGGTATGTATTTCTGGTATTTATAGATCTAGGATGGGGATTGTGAAATATTAGTATATCAATTAAAACAATCTTCCAAAGTAGTTTTACTAATTTACAATTCTATCAACTGTATATTATTCTTAACCAATAATTGATATTGTGAATTTTTTTTTTTTTTTTTAAGACGGAGTCTCCCTCTGTCACCCAGGCTGGAGTGCAGTGGCGCAATCTCGACTCACTGCAAGTTCCGCCTCCCGGGTTCACGCCATTCTCCTGCCTCAGCTTCCCAAGTAGCTGGGACTACAGGAGCCTGCCATCAGTAGAGACGGGGTTTCATCGTGTTAGCCAGGATGATCTCGATTTCCTGACCTCGTATTCCGCCCGCCTCGGCCTCCCAAAGCGCTGAGATTACAGGCATGCGCCTCTGTGCCCGGCCGAAATTTTTAAGATTATGTAAGCTATTGTAGGGAGTATTCAAAAGTATCTTACCATACTTTTAATTTTCATTTCATTAACAGTAAATAAAACTAGTCACCTTTTCATAATGGGTTATCTATATATCTTTTAAAATGCTTGTTTAAAATCCATAAAGAGGGTCCGGCACAGTGGCTCACGCCTGTAATCCTAGCGCTTTGGGAGGCCGAGGCGAGTGGATCACCTGAGGTCAGGAGTTTGAGACCAGCCTGGCCGACTTGGTGAAATCCCATCTCTACTGTGCGCATGTACCTTAGAACTTAAAGTATTAAAAAACAACAACAACAACAACAACAAAAAACAAAAAAAACAAAAAAAAAAAAAAAAAACGAAAATTAGCCGGGTGTGGTGGCGGTCGCCTGTAATCCCAGCTACTCAGGTGGTTGAGGCAGGAGAATCTCTTGAACCCGGGAGGCGGTGGTTGCAGTGATCTGAGATCGCTCCATTGCACTCCAGCCTAGAGCATGGGCAACAGGAGCGAAACTGTCTTAAATAAATAAATAAATAAATACTATAAAGAAATCAAATTTGAGCTTTCTGTTTTTTCCTTATGAGTTTATTAGAGACATTTATATATTCTGAAAATGAGTAGTTTGTCAGATATTGCAAATATCTTCTCCCCACTCTGGGATGTGCCTTTTAATTTCTTAATAATATCTTTATTAGGCAGTCTTTCCTATTTCTTAATAAAGTATAATTAATCAAATTTTTTGCTTATGGTTTGAGCCTTTTATGATTTTTAAGAAATGTTTGCTTCATCCAAGCTTATGGAGATATTCTCTATGTTATATTTTAAGACCTGGAGTTGATTTTTATTTAAAATTTGAGCAAGGACCACGAATCCATTTTTCCAACACAGTTATTCCTCAGTACCTGTGGGGGATTGGTTCCAGGAATCCCCACAAATCCTAAAATCCACAGGTGCTCAAGTCTTTATATAAAATGGGTTATATAACCTACACACATCCTCCCATATAGTTTAAATCATCTCTAGATTATTTATGATAATCTCATATTAGATTATAATATCTAATACAATGTCAATGCTATATAAATAGTTGTTATACTATATTGTTTTTAAATTTGTATTTTTATTGTTGTATTTCTATTTTTATTGCTTTCATCCCAAATATTTTTTATTAGCTGTTAGCTGAATCCTCAGATTCAAAACCTCTAGATATGGAGGGTAGACTATATTGTAGTCAGTTGATCTGGAACTATATATTAAAAAGACTGTTCTTTTTCCCCTGAATTGTAGTGACTTCTTTCCCAACTCAACTAATTGTGTTTGTGTGAATCTGTTTCTGTACTCTGTATGCTATTCTGTTAATCTATTTGCCTACACTTGTACAGCACCGAAGAATGTTTCCAGGCTCATCACGGGAAAAACACTCAACTGATTCTCATCAAATTACTAAATGTGTCCAGCTTTAACAAAACAATCCATTAGGGTTCACCTGACCACCCTGGTTGGGGCAGTGAAACCTTGGAGAAGGGGATTGCCAAGGGTGTTAACTAGTGGCTGGCAGGAGGAGAAAGCTAGCAGTCAGTGGGCTGGGTGTGTGTGTGTGTGTGTGTGTGCGTACTTCCAGTTATAGAGCAGGTCCATGTGGGGGCATCTGAGGGTCTGCACCTGCCCCAGGAGTATTCTCATGGTAAAGATGGCACAGCTTTCAACAGCAAATTAAAAGCCATCATGACACGTAGGAAAGGTATGATATTTTAGTACCTTTAATGACACTTTTTCCTTCTTTTTGAACATGGAATCTTGCATTTTCATTTTGAACTGACCTCTATGAATTCTAAACTCTGCCCTGGTCTTTAACAAATATACAATTTATTTGTGCCAATTTCGATGAAATCAAATTGTCAATCTAATTTTTTTAATATTGACATATTATTTGCAATTGCCAATATACCAATAATGCTTTTAATATCTTTAGGGCATATAGTGGTGTCTCATATTTTATTTCTTATATTTTTTCTTGATCAGATCTTCAAGGCTTATTTGAATTAATTTTATTGTTCCTTTCAAAGTACAATTACTGTGATTTCAAATTATCGAGATGATTTTGAGACATGATATCATAGCTACTACTTATTAAAAATTTACTCCTGATACTTGCTCATGTTTATACATAAATCATTTTAAATGTTTAGTAAAAAACAAAGGAAAAGATAGTTTTAGAACCACCCCATTATACACTTAGACCAATAGTTTAGATTTCATTACATGATAATAGTGAATTGATGTAAGTATGGTTTTGCCTGGAACTTGACAGTTCTTTTAGTTACAAGGTGGCATGTCTCTCAATCCACATTTTTATTCCAACACTTTTTCATATTGGTAAATCTCAGCAACTAATCTCTTCATCTCTCTGCTTCTGCTTCTTATTTCAATCTCTTTCTTTTATATTCCATATTCAAAATTACGTGAGTAAAGATCATTTGGGCTTAGTAAAAACAGACTAATTTTGTTCAGAATCCTCCTTTAATCTTCTTTACTATGGTAAATAGCTTGTGTTTTGGGTGAATCCACAATGTGTGAAGGTGTTGTTTGTTCATTTTATTAATTTATATTATTTTCTAGCATTTTAATTTATTATATTAATGTTCAAATTAGCTATACCAATTTTACACTACCACCAGCGGAGTATGAATGTTTCACATTTTGCTAATACTTGGTGTGATCAGACACTCAAATTTTTATTTTATAAATTTATTAGATAATCAAGTTGCTGTATGGTATTGTTGCTTCAATTTCATTTTCCTGAAAATGTTTCTCCTATGATCAGTCCTATACAAATCTGTATGAGATTTCTCTCCATTTGATGATTAAGAGGTTCAAGCAGCTAAGTTATCCTCTAGAGTGTTATCATTTTTATGTACCTGGTCTGCAAAAAAACAAAGAATATGAGGTGAAACTACAATACATTCCAAAATTTAGGTCATAAGTGACATGCATTAATTTTGCTCATATTCCTTAGCTGAGACATGGTCAGAGCCACACCTAAATGCAGAAAAGTTGGAGAATATAACCTGTGTGCCAGAAGGAAGAATAAATAGATTTTGTGTGGCTGGATTGCAATTTTGCTGTAATTACCTCAAAAGATCGTAATAGCGGAGGGGTGAGGGGGGAGAGAGGGGGTGGCTCTTACTACCCATATCGTGGGGGTTGCCTCACCCCCCTGAGATGTGGATCGTAAGAGCCAGGAGGGAGGAGAGGAGGTGGCTCTTATGCCCCATATTGCGGGGGAGTGCCTCACCCTCCTTCGTTCTGTGTCCTTTATCACCATTCTCTTTTCTTCTGGTATCAGTGACAGTTTCACAGGGTGTGTGTACACAGCCTGAGATATGAAAACTAATAGCATCCTCTGCACCTCCGCAGATTAGGAACCGTATCACACCATGGGTGTACACTTTTTGCGAGATTTGGGGTAATGCCATCCTTGGTTTCCCTGAATATTCGGGGAAATATCACAGGGCGGGTGTCCACCTGCTGCTCTGTTGGGAGGCACATCCTACGTTAGCTACTGGAAATTAGGAGCTATATCACAGATGGGGTGTAGCGCCACTGTCATATCTCAAGTACTATCATGCTCTCCCCCACGAGTTGTGAGGAGCAATATCACGGGGGGGTGTATATCTTCTGCCGTTTGGGAGTAATATCATCATCTCTTCCTTTAGATGATAGGAACAATATCACAGAGCGGGTGTACACCCCGTGTATTTTGGAAACAATGCCATTCACTCTTCTTCTCGATTTTACGATCCATATCAAAAGCGGGGTGTACACCCCTTGCTATATTGGGAGTAATATCACCTCTCCCCATGTAGTTATTAAGGATAAAATCACAGGGTGAGGCACACTTCCTCCGTTATTGGGAGTAATATCATCCCCTCACCCCCTGGATATCAGGAACCACATCATAGAAGAGTTGCACAGCCCCTTCGATATCATCAGCAATATCATCATCCTCTGCGCACCTGGGTATTAGGAACAATACCGCGGGGAGTTGGGGGTGTGCACCCACTGAGAGATCCAGAGTAATATCAGCCTCTTTCCCGCTGGATATTAGGAACTATATCACAGGTGTGTGTGCACCTTCTGCGATATTGGGGGTAATATCAGCCTCTACCCCGCTGCCTATTAGGAACAATATATGGGGGCGGGGGGTTACACCCCCTGCGATATTGAGAGTAATATTATTCTCTTTTCTCTGTACCTTAGGAATTGTATCACAGGGGTCTGTACACCTTCTGCGATACTGGGATCACTGTTATCCTCTCCCCTCCCCTGAATATCAAAAAGAATATCACAGCAGGGTGTACACCCCCTGCGATATGGCCAGTAATGTCATCGTCTCTGCCTTTGGATACTAGGAACAACATCATAGAGGGTGTGTACACCCCCTGCGATATTGGGCGTAATGTTATCCTCTCTTCCCCTGGATATGAGGAACAATATCCCTGGTGGGGGGAGGATATCCCTGGTGGGGGGAGGTGGAGTACCTTAAGAACAGTATCACTGGGTGGGTGTACACCTGCTGCGATAGTGTGTGTAGTATCATCCTCCCTTCCCCAAGATACTCAGAACAATATCACAGGAGGGCTGTACAGCCCCTGCGATATTGGGAGTAATATCATCCTCTCCCCCTCTCGACATAAGGAACAATAACCCAGGGTGGGTGTACAACCCCTGTGATATTGGGCGTAATGTCATCGTCTCCCAAAGTGGATACTGGGAATAATGTCACAGGGGGGTGTGTACACCTTCTTCGATATTGGGAGTAGTATCATCCTCTCCCCTTGGGATTGTAGGCAAAATATTGAAGGGGTTTTACAGCTTGTGCGATGTGGGCAGTAATATTATCCTCTCCCCATCTAGGTATTAGGAACTCTATCACAGGCGGCTGTACACTTCTCGCGATATTGGGAGTAATAGCATCCTCTCCCATTGTGGATATTAAGAACAATATTACAAGGGATGTCCTCCCGCCCCGCGATATTGAGAGTAATATTATGCTCTCCCCTTCGAGATATTAGGAACAACATAGCAGGAGGTGTGTACAACCCCTGCGGTATTCGGGGTAATATCATCCTTTCCCCCTGAATGTAAGAAACAATATCACAGGAGGATGTACACCACCTGCGATATTGGGATTATCATCGTTTTCTCCCCTTCTGGATATTCGGAACAATATCACAGTGGGTGTGTATACACCCTGCAATATTGCCACTGGTATCATCCTCTCCCTCCCAGGATATACGGAACAATGTCACAAGGAGGTGTACACCCCCCGCGATATTGGGGGTAATATCTTCCTCTCCCCCCCCACTGGCTATTAGGAACAATGTCACAGAAGGGGTGTACACCCCCTGCTATGTTGACACTAGTATCATCCTCTCGCCCCCTGGATATTAGGAACAATATCACAGGGGTGGTGTACACTCCCTGCGACATTGGAAGTATTAGCATCCTCTCCACCTTTGGATGTTAGGGACAATATCACGGGGAGGTCTGCACCCCCTGCGATATTGGGAGTCTTGCCATCCTCTCCCACCCAGGCTATGAGGAACAAGATGACCGAAGGGATGTATACCCACTGCGATATTTTCAATAATGTCATCCTCTACCCCCTGGCTATTAGGAAGAACATCATAGAGGGGTGTACCCGTTCTGCGATATTGCGAGTAATATCCTCTCCCACACCCGGGATATCAGGAACAATTATATTAATTATTAGTATTAATAAATATAAGCACAATTAATAGTAATCATCGATATTAATAATTACAATAAAAAGAGTAAAAGTTAACACTGATTAAAATATTGACAATTACTATTAATAATTAACAGTAATATCACTATTAATAATAGAATAATCATATCAGTAATTCATGTTACTTAAATCAATAAGTGACATTGGCAATAAAATAATAATTAACATTAATAACTAATATTATTGATAAATGACATGAATAGTAATAATTAATTCAACCATGAGTAATCATATATTTATAATATTTATTAAAAATTAATAACATTATACTATTAATTAATATTAACATTTATAATTATTAATAAAACTGATGTTTGATAATTAATAATATCAATACTCCTAATATCACAGGGGGTGTACACTTACCTGTGATTTTGTTCCTAATATCCAGGAACGAAGAGCATGATATTAGTTTTAATGTCGCAGTTGTTGTACACTCACCCTTTGACCTTGATCTTAATATCCAGGGGCTAGAGTATGACATGTCTCCCAACAGAGCAATGAATGTACAGTCACCTGGTGATATTGCTCCTAATATTCATAGAAGAAGCCTATGATATTACGCCCAATACCGCAGGGAGTGTACACCTCTTCTGTGATATTGTTGCTAGTATCCGGAGGGGGAGAGGATGATAACAATTCCAGTATCGCAGGCTGTGTTCACCCACCCTGTGATATTATTATTAATATCCTGGAAGGGAGAGGATGATATTAGTCCCCACAGAGCAGGAGGTGCACACCCACCCCGGGATATTGTTCCTAATATCCATGGAGGGGAGAGGTTGATATTACTCCCAATACGCCAGAGGGTGTACATCCACCCCGTGATATTGATCTTAATATTCAAAAGCCGAGAAGTTGATATTACTCGAAATATTGCAGAAAGTGTACGCCCCTGTGTGATACTGTTCCTGGTATCCAGAAGGGGAGAAGATGATAGTACTCCCCATATCGCAGGAGGTGAACACCCACTCTGTGATAGCTTTCCTAATATGCAGGGGGAGAGGTATATTATTCCCAATATACCTCAAAACTGTTTATTGTAAAAAGTTTTTCCTTTGCCCAGTGGTTGGCATTGCCTCTTCAGACTTATATAAAGTATTCATAGATGCACAGGTCTGTCTCAGCATTCTTTCTTATGTTCAATTTGTATTTTTGTCTAGGCCTTGAGCCAAATTACATTATCCTGTATATTATAGTACAATTATGGTGTGATAGCTACTAGGAGAAATTCTCCTATTAATAATTATGAATATATTCAGTAAGTTTTCCTATTCATAAATACAGTGTTGCATAAACTTACATAATTTATGTAATTTTAAGGTAGATATTGCTAATGTGCATGTGCAAAATATTTTGAGATTTACTACAAAATCAGTATCATAAAATATTATCAAAATAATAAAATAATAAGGTTGCTGGTGTGGTATTTCATTAACATTTAGGTCAAATATCTAACTATATTGAAATCTCTGTCTCTTTGTTCTTTGAGAGAGCTCTTCACACTATTAATTGTCTTAAAAAAAAATTCTGTCAAATCTCTGCTGTTGCAAGACCGACAGTCCAATAACAGAACAAAACACTGAGACAGCAGGGTGTATTGGTCTATTAGTCTTTTCTCACACTTCTATAAACATATTACCTGAGACTGGATAATTTATAAAGGAAAAGGGTTTATTGAAGATGAGATTTGGGTGGGACACAGCCAAACCCTATCAGCAGGGTTTGAAGCAGAGTAGGAGTTTAACCATCCCAGGGTGGCCATGCAAGGAGATGGGAGGAGACCCTCAAATTCATCTCCCCAAGGAGTTCTGGGCTGAGGCTTTTAAGAGGTTCCTAGAAGGCAAGGAGCTGGAAAATTGGGTTTCTTGTTGCTGATTGGTCAGTTCAAGGAGGATGAAATCATCAGGATGTGGAAACTATTTTTTTTGGGGGGGGGGGTCAGTTCATGGGGTTTTGGTTTGTTTGTTTGCTTGTTTTTTGTTGATTTTTTGTTTGTTTTGTATTATTATTATTATTAGAGATAATAATTCTCAAATAATAATAATATTATTATTATTATATAAATGCATGATTATACCAATTTTCCATACATATGCTGGAATCCTTAGCATATGATTTCAAGAAAGACTTATGCCTCTGTAACTCTTTCTGTAGCTACTTTTACCATAGTAATTATAACTAATGTGTAACTGCATCACATCTCAGCTGCTTCTACAAAGTATATTTGTGTACACAGTAATTAAAAATTAAACTAAACCTACCAAATGAGCACATTAAAAACTTATTATGTACTTAATTTTGCAAATTCCAGTTAATCATTTTTCCCTAAAACTAGGCAATATATCTGTGATTTCTTTCAGAAGTGTTATGTAGTTTTCCTTGTAGAGGTCTTTCACCTCTTTGGTTAGGTATATTCCTAATTCTTTTATTTTATTTTATTTTATTTATTTATTTATTTATTATTTATTTATTTATTTATTGTAGCTATTGTAAAAGGGGTTTCATTCTTGATTTGATTGTCAGGTTGGTCGCTGTTTGTGTATAGCAGATCTACTGATCTGTGTACATTAATTTTGTATCTGGAAACTTTGTTGAATTTGTTTATCAGATCTAGGAGGTTTTTGGAGGATTCTTTAGGATTTTCTAGGTATATAATCATATCATCAACAAACAGTGACAGTTTGACTTCCTTTTTATTGATTCACCTTTATTTCTTTCTATTTTGTTTTGTATTTTTCTGAGAGTCACCCTTATGACTTAGACTTCACTTAAAGGGTAGTTTTAGTCCTGTGTAGAACTGGAACGTAGAATGCACTAGCAATCTAGACGTTTCATATATCATTGTTTATGTACCTCAAAAATTGAGAATAGGGATAAAAGGAAGAAGTCCTCCCCTGCAACAGTCCAGCAGTGTATACAGTGTTGTTCTTTTCCAATGTAGGAAATATTAAGTGATAAAGTATTTTTTAAATGCATGATTACACCAATTTTCCATACATATGCTGGAATCTTTAGCATATGATTTCAAAAAAGACTTTTGCCTCTGTAACTCTTTCTGTAGCTAATTTTATCATAATAATTTTAACTAATGTGTAACTACATCAAATCTCAGCTGCTTCTACAAAGTATACTTGTATACACAGTAATTACAAATTAAACTAAACCTACCAAATGAGCACATTGAAAACTTATTATGTACTTAATTTTGCAAATGCCAGTTAATCATTTTTCCCTAAAACTAGGCAATATCTGCTGCTAAAAAAACAAAACAGGGAAATTAAAATATCAAGTGATATACTTTCCAACAAGTAGAATTTCTAACTGTGATTGCCTAACATTTAAAAGAAGGTTCTAGTCATTCAAAGTAATTGTTTTCTGTCTCTTCATATCTTGGATGTCATCAGAAGATGTTAACTCTGTTTGCACTATTATCATTGTATTGCAAATACAGTTTTATGCCATATAATAACAATTCAGCTAATGACAGACTTCATATATGACAGTTGTCCCATAAGGTTATAACACTGTATTTTTACTCTACTTTTGTGTTTCAATACACAAATACCATTGTTTTACAATTGTCTACAGGATTCAGCAAAATAACATACTGTACAAGTTTGCAGCTTAAAGGAATAAGTCATATTATATAGCTTAGGTGTGTAGTAGTCTATACCATTTAAGACTGTAGAAGTATACACAATGGTGAAATTAATGCTTTTTTTCAAAAAGTATTTACGTTGTTAAACTGCTCATGACTACACTAGATTACCTAATTATCACCTCAATAAACTATATCAAACTCCATTAAGTTAGAGACCTTTTTTTTTTGCTCATAATTAGACCACCCCATCTTCTACCATTGTTTTGTTCAGTACTGACAAAAAGTGGTATGGAATGAACTGCATCCCTTTAAGATACACATGTTTAAGCTC
Organism: Papio anubis; assembly: GCF_008728515.1. NCBI lineage: Eukaryota > Metazoa > Chordata > Mammalia > Primates > Cercopithecidae > Papio > Papio anubis. The sequence goes on along the minus strand of NC_044976.1, from coordinate 101,161,095 downwards.
TAATCTCTAACACCTCAGAATGCGATTGTCTTTTACAATAAGGCCTTCAAAGAGGTGATTAATTCAAAATGAGGTTATTGAGGTGGGCCCAAATCCAATCTAATTGCTGTCCTTATTAAAAAAAAAAAAAGAAAGAAAGAAATTTGAGTACACAGAGAGATGACAGGGATGTGGACAGACAGAGGAAAGACACAGAGAGAAGGTGGCCATCTACAAGCCAACGGAAGAGGTCTCAGAAGAAACCAAACCTGTGGACACAGATTTCAGATACTGAGACCTTGAGTTGAGCCTCCAGAACTATGAGAAAATAAGTTTATGTTGTTTAAGCCAGCTAGTCTGTGGTACTTTATTATGACAACCCTAGCAAACTAACACAGTGAGTTCTAAGTAAGAGTGTTGTATGAATGGGCAGTTGCAGACACAAGAGGAGCTAGTGAATAGTGTCTTGAAAGCTTAGGAACCCTTGTCCAGCCAGTGAAATGGACCGAGGGCATTGGAGAGAGAGAAAATTGCTTCCAAAGGCAGTTAGATTTTATTCACTTCTTCAACAAATATTTAATTAACCTATTGCACAGTCTAGGCTGTTGTGATACAATCAGGTGCAAAAACATATATGGCTCCAGCTCTCATACAACTTATAATTTATGGAGAAAAGCATTTAGGAAAACATTAGGAAATAAATCATTGCAAAACTGTGTTCCTATAAGCTGAAATAAATGTAGAAAGCAAAATAAATAAATGCATATAACAGATAATTAATGCCTTCTCCTCAGTTAATTGAGTTTTTTAAAAATTCTATTTTGTCTCTACTACTGACTTATTATTTCTTACTTCAAAAAATTTATTGGTTGTCCTAGGATTTAAAATATACATCTTTAATAAGTCATTCTTTACTTATAAATAACATTATACTCTTGATTTGTAGAGTAAATGGCTCAGAACTGAATATACCAATTATTCCCTTCCATTCTTGTGGCAATGTGGTCATATATTTTCCTTTAACAGATGCTTTAAATATATATTACATTGTGGGGTGGGCATGGTGACTCAAGCCTGTAATTCCAGCACTTTGTGAGGCTGAGGAGAGCGGATCGCCTGAGGTCAGGAGTTCAAGAACAGCCTGGACAACATGGTAAAACACTATCTCTGCTAAAAATACAAAAATGACTCAGGTGTGGTGGCATTTACCTACAATCCCAGCTACTCTGGAGGCTGAGGCAGGGGAATTGCTTGAACCTGGGAGGCAGAGGTTGCAGTGAGCTGAGATCGTGTCACTGCACTCAAGCCTGGGCAACAGAATGAGACTTAATCTCAAAATATTATATATATATAACATTATGTTTATATACTATATAATATATGTTACAACATCTCAATATTTTGCTTTATAAAGAGTTATTTTATAGCCTGGAATTGTAGTGTGCCTATAGTCTCAGCTACTCAGGAGGCTGAACCCAGGAATTTGAAGCTGTAGTGAGCTGATTACACCGCTGTATTCCAGCCTAGGCAACAGAGCTATCCCCTATCTCATAAAGTACAATAAAATAAAATAGATATTTTAGTGCAATTAAATTTTAAAAGAAACTGGATGTTACGCTTGTCTTTATTTACTTTATACCCATCAGTTTTTCTTCTTTCTTGTATATCCAAGTTTCTGTCTGATATCATCATCTTTCTGCCTGAAGAAATTTCCTAATGTCTCCTCTTGTAGTGCAAGTCTACTGGCTAGTAAATCATCACAGGTTGTGTGTGTGTGTGTGTGTGTGTGTGTGTGTGTAAGTAGCTATTTCTCCTTCACTTTGAAAACTAAGGGATATAGAATGTTTTCTGCAGGTTTCTTTGTTTTTGTTTTGTTTTGTCTTCTTTCAGTGCTTCAGAGACAGCCAACCACTGTGTCCTGGTTTGCATAATTTCAGATGAGATTTCTATTGCAATTCTTCTCTTTGAGCACCTCAATGATTTGTATCTTTTTTTTTTTTTTTTTTTTTTTTTTTGTTGCTGTAGCTGCCTGTACTTTTTTTTTCATTTTCATTTATTTTCAACAGTTTGAATATGATAGACCTATGTGTATGTCTAATATCTTTCACTAGTTTTGGAAAATTTGTGGCCATTATTCTCTTAAATATTTCTTCTCCCCATTCTTTCTCTCTTTATTTTCTGGAATTCCTAGAATACATTTATTAGACCATTTGATATTGTCCCACTGCCTTTGGATCCTCTGTTCTATTTTCTCAGTTTTTAAAAAATGTATCTTGAAGTTCACTGAATCTTTAAATTGTTGTGTTGAGTTTACAAAAGAGTCTGTTGAAGTCATTTCTGATCTTTGTCACTATTTTTTATTTGTTTCCAGCATTCTCATTTGTGTCTTTCTTATATATTCATTTCCCTGCTAAAATTATGCATCTAAAATTGCAGAGTCCACTTTTTCTATTAGGACCTTTATTATATTTATTAGACTTATTTTAACGTTCTACTTAGAGCTTTCCCACATCAGTGTCATATACCTGCTTGGTTCTGTTGATTATTTCTGTGTCTTGACACAAAGACTTGTCAGCGTTTTCTGTATTTCTTGATTTTTTATGAATCTTTCAATGTTTTACTGAAAGAAGCCCGACATCTCATACATGACACTAGAAACAGAACTAAATAACTTGCTGGTGGGACTTGTTGGGGGTGAGTTAGAAATAATCGCCATGCCTCTCCTTCTGATAGATCTTCTGCTAGTGTGAGGCCAGGGGTTGTACTTGGTTAGGATTATTTTGTTGCTATCTTTACCCTCAGCACAGCAGAGCTATCAAATTCCTCTAGTGATAACTTGCATATATGTTAAGGAATAGTTTTATCATCTCTGCATCAGTCTTAGCTTTAGATCCTTACTATGTGGCCTAGAAAGGTTTATTTTCCAGGATTTTGTTCTTATGCTGGTCCTCTTCTAAGAGTTTTGCTCTGTTACCTGATACTCATTAATTTTTAATCTGGTGGCAGAGTGTAGAAGAGACATTCTCTGCTGTTCTTATTAAGCCTCAGTCATAAGTAGACACTGTGTCCCTAGGTCTCACTAGTTTGGCCTGCTCAGTGTCTTTACCTGTACTCCAACTGTAGCACTGATCCACCTTATATTCCTCCTTGACCCATAGGGGTTCCTTCACCAGTTTTCAGCAACGTCATAAATGTCACAGTGTTCATTGTGTTCTCCCATATTTAATTATGTAGGGAAAGTAGTGAAGAAGTATCTGAATGCCTCCTCTCACACTATTGAAGCTTTGGTCTTTGGATTTGGAAACATCCCTTGGTGAAGACTCATGTTGTGTTGTGGGCCATTGTTGTTTCTGTTGCTATTTTCAGATCTTCCCTTCAATAAGCTGCTATCCTGCTGCCCATCCTTTCTCTGCTGCTTCTCTGGTATTGAACTCCACCTACTGTTTTTCCAACTCAAGCAGACGATTCCTTCTCTAATGATATTATCTCAGTTGGAAAAAGACATCCAATTTTTAGGACACGAATTATTGTTAATAAATGTGAATTACATTTGATTTATATTTATCACATCAGACATCAGGCTCTGTTTTATTCTAGTCTCATATGCACAGTTACAAACCACAATTTTGTCAATAATTTTAACATCTGCAGCTACCTATATGTTGTAAAAAAAAAA